>NW_026600904.1:0-102447 GCF_029448725.1 Salvelinus fontinalis
AACAGGTGAAGAAACATCAGGGCCAACAGTCATTACATCCAATCCCACTACTTTAACAACAACTACAATTGCACCCACACCAACGACACTTACCACAGGTGGAACTACAGGAATTGTAGAAACCACAACGGAGACAATTCCATCTACATCCACAAAGCCACCTAAAGAAGTCACCTCCGGCCCAACAACCACTTCCACCACTGTAATTGTTGAAACCTCTACTTCAACATCACAGCCCACAGCAACAGGTGAAGAAACATCAGGGCCAGTTGTCATAACATCCAATCCAACTACTTTAACAACAACTACAACTACACCTACAACAGGTGGAACTACAACAGTTGAAGAAACAACATCAGAGACTTTTCTATCTACTTCCACAAAGCCACCTAAAGAAGTCACCACAGGCCCAATTACATATTCTACAGCTGCTATAATTCAAACTTCAACATCACAGCCTTCAAGTACAGAAACAACAGAGCCAGTTGTCATCACAGGCCCATTAGAAACAACAAGAACTCCTTCAACATCGCCACAAGTGATTATTACACCAACATCACAAGCAGTCACCACCAGCCAGTGCATTTGCAATGTTAATGGGACACAATATCTACCAGGTAACATGTTATAAATGTATAATGTAAATTCAGACAATCAAAATAAATTACATTTCACTAATCATTTAAAGAACTTTGCAAGATGAAATGTTTTAACACTTGCCTTTCTTAACAATCAGGGAACCTAGTGTATAATGTGACTGATGGTTCAGGCTGGTGCTTCACCGCTTACTGCAAAGCAACGTGTCAAGTTGAAGTGGAATCAAATCCATGTCCTTCCTCTACACCACCCACTGTATCAACCACAACGTCAGAAGAGACCACGACCACACCACCAACATCTCAATCCTCCCCAGACTGCACTAGCGTTCAGCCACCAAGAAAGGTCATTTTAATAAGGTTTTTAATAATAAAATGGGTGAATGGGTATATTTGTCTTTGTGGTGTAATGCTTGTATGTTCAACCCTGTGTGTGCATGTTTGAGTAATTGCTTTCCCTTATCAAATCAATGGCAGAATGGAGAATCTTGGCAGCTGAATAGCTGTACCACAGCAATTTGCCAGGACAGCATTGTTGTCCATCTACCAGTAAAATGCAAGCCAGTGGAGCCACTACAGTGTGTGAATGGCCGTCCACCTGTCAAGGTCTATGATTCAACTGGATGCTGCTTTACATATGAATGTGAATGTAAGTGACAACATACAATTTAACAACCCAACAATCTGAATGAAAATAAGACATTGTTGCTCATTCGTTTTCATTGTCCTCTGTCGATAGCTTAGATTATTATCAACTCATATTTTATCATGTTGCAGGTGTATGCAGTGGATGGGGTGGATCTCACTACATGACATTTGATGGACTATATTACAATTTCAAGGAGAACTGCTCCTACACCTTAGTGAAAGAAATCAACTTCAAATACAACCTTACCATTATTGTTGATAACCACTACTGTGGAAACGCTGACAGTGGATTCTGTCCTCAGTCCCTTATCATTCACTACAATTCCTATGAAGTGATTTTAACCCAGCAGAGATCTGGTGAAACAACAGAAAACGTGGTAAGTATTTAAAAAAGATCATTCTCATTGCTTGTATATTTTTATGCTCCTGTGTTTTTATGCTGCTGCGTTATCATGCATTATTAAAATCCCATAACTTTAAATTAAAACCAATAACGGGGTTAACATTGTCATGTTACTACTTTCAAGATAACACATGACTCAACCATCTAAATGGTTATTCATTTCTGCACAAACGCAGGTATATGTCAACAGTAAACGAATCTACCCAGCTTACAGAATGGGTGACATTGCTCTAACAAGTACTGGTGTGGAGGTCGTACTGGAAATCCCTGATCTTAAGGTTCAGGTGTCTTACAAGGGGTCATCATTTAGCATCAACCTTCCTTACTCCCTCTTCCAAAGCAGCACAGAGGGCCAGTGTGGTGAGTATTATTAAAGTGGGTGAATATACATTTCACAGTTTCAAACTTTCAGTAGATGCTCCTATCGAGACCACCCTATAGAAATTGCATACAACAAAAAACTATGACCTGGCCTTTCTAACTAGGTTATACCCTACTTAATATCCATTTTTTCAAGGTACCTGTGATAATTCCCAGAAGAATGACTGCCAGTCACCTAATGGTCAGATTGAGAGCTGCTCAGTCACAGCTAGCCAGTGGCTAATTCCAAACCAGGACTGTCCAACTCCTCCAACAGCACCACCCACAAGCACATCCCCTACCCCCTGCAAGACAGCTATTTGTGAAATCATGAACAGCAAGTAAGGAACATATCAAACTAAGTTTGAAAAAGGGAACAAGCACACAATAGGAATGCCTAAATGATAATTCACTTCCTAATGTGTTTTATCAATTGTAATGTACATTTTCTGTCATGTTAATTTGCTTGTATTTGAAACCTGTTTTTATCATAATACAGGTACTGTTCCATTGGCATTTCTGGTTAAAGGTTGCACTCCATGCATCTCTCTAAATTACTATGTTGTTTTCTGTCGAAGGGTCTTTGAGGAATGCCATAAAGCGGTTTCTCCTGATGCCTTCGTTCAGGCCTGTAGATCAGATGTCTGCTACAATGCTAATTCTAGCTGCTCTAGTCTGGAGGCGTATGCATCTGAATGTGCAAAGAAAGGGATCTGCATTGAATGGAGGAAGTCCACCGATGGAGAATGTGGTGAGCAATGAATCCAAGCATAGTAGTCATGCCACAAATTCAAAGGCAGCGACTTTTGTAATACGCAACTACTTAAAAAAAATGTTTGCTGGTGTTTAGCATAACTGTGACCTGCTTCTGTCCTGCAGAGCATACATGCCCAGCCACTAAGGTGTACATGCCATGTGGTCCAGCAGTTGAACCAACATGTAATACCAGGTAAGCTTTAGTCTGATTGGATGTCATATGAATTTCCTTCATATGAGCCTTCTTTCAAATAAATGATCTCCTGCATAATCCCAAACCTATTTTGTACGCAGATATAATGAGAAGTATTTGAACAACCAAACCCAAATGACCAATAAGACGAAGGAGGGTTGCTTCTGTCCATCTAAAACCGTCTTGTTCAGCACCTACTCTGATACTTGTGTGGTCTCCTGTGGTAAGAATGGGTTATGGGTCATTTTGCAGGTAGCTATCACTATAAGAATTAGACCTTTCTGTACTTTTAAACCTTGAATTCAGCATGAATCACGGTTTACTGGCTTTATTTGTAATGGAACAGTTAACAAAATGTGCAGGTGTGAAGAACTTGACCCCAACTATGTGAGACAAACATTTTAAACACACCCTGTATTTATTTTCAGGCTGCACCGGACCTGATGGCAACCCCCAAATGGTAAGAATTTCCTCCATCTAAATATTCTCCAGATATTCATTCTCACATAGCCATATCATGAGATGCATTTCACGTGAATCAGGGCAACTCACATACTTAGGATGGATACTTTTCATTGACAAGAGGTCTTGTCCTATTTATTCCTTCCAAAGAACAGACCAGAAATAACCACTTCCAACCAATTTCTTCTCACCTAATGATGGTTCATATTAACTGCCATGGTTAAATCCAGTTCACTGCAGAACAACAACATTTTTGTTACTCTTTTCTTTTTATGTATTGACCTGACATTACCCTGTTTTTCCATTAAGCCTGGTGATACATGGGAAAGTGGTTGCCAGCAGTGCACCTGTGACATGGACTCCATGATTGTCCAGTGCCAGCCTATCACTTGCCCCACACCAGCCATACCCATCTGCAATGAGACTGGTTACAGACTGGTGAACAAGACAGAAGGCTGCTGCCAGAAATATACATGTGGTGAGTGATGGAACAGACCCTTCAGTAAATCATTAGAAAGCCAACTCTTATTCATACAGTACTAGACCAAGATTATCTGAAGTGTTCTGTAGGGTCATAGGGGTTATTTGACCCTCTATCGGCTTGTCTTTTAATCACTTCTCATTGGTTACCTCTGTAACAGAGTGCGATGCACTGCTTTGCCCCAAAGTCATGATGGACTGCCAGCCAGGGTGGGAGACAATTATAAGCACGTCCAACTCAAGCTGCTGTCCAGAGTATACCTGTGGTAAGTCCCCTTGGTTTACTTCATCAGCGGTTTAGTTAGTTCATTGACTTTGTAATTCCCAGGTATCACTGGTTGGAATTACGTTTGTGTTAACTATGACATGAATCACTGGTATCACTGACTGATTCCTTCTCAATGTGTGTCTGTTCAGTTCCTAAGGGTGTATGTGTCTACAATAACATTGAGTACCAGGTAAGAATAAATCATTTCAAATCAATTTAATTAAATTCAACAAACTTCTGAAAGATACCCACACACATAGCTTGAGATACGCTGTATTGTGTTTGCTGCCTTCATAATTAGATACATTATACTATAGAACTGCTCCCTTTGCACTCTGACCCTCCTCTATTCAAACAGTCTGTTATAGTGGATTATAACTTGTGTCTCTCTCTTTCACTCCAGCCTGGTGCTGAAGTTCCTAAAGGAACATGTGAGAATTGTATCTGCAGCTCGACCATGGATCCTAGCACCAAGCTCAACAACATTGTGTGCACAAATATCTCATGCGACACTACATGTTCACAGGTAGTTATGTCTCTCTTAACAAACATGATAAATGGACTTAGATATTTATAAAAAAACTTGCAGTAACCTACTCTGGAGGCTTATGAAGTAGGTTACCAATGATTTACTAATGTACTCTCCATCCTCTTCTTAGGGCTTCCAGTATCAGGCCATACCTGGTCAGTGTTGTGGGAACTGTGTCCAGACAAGCTGTGTGGTTAATATGCCAGATAAGACCAAACACACTATTCAGGTGAGTACCACAAGTGTTTATGAGGATGCATAATCTGTCTGCATGATCTGAAACTCCATAATTCATCATCTTCTCCTTGTGCGACAGGTGAACGAAACGTGGTCACCACCTGGAGACAAATGTGTGAAGTACACATGTGAGGAAACTGGTGACCAATATATACCAGTGGAGGTGAAGACTGTGTGCCCTGCATTCAGCCCAGAGATCTGTGTTCCAGTGAGTTTCTGTCCTATCTCACCTCTTCGTGGGGACAATCAACACTGCAGTTACACTGTTTCCCATTCTCACTCAGAATGTTACTATAATTTGTAGCGCTCTTGGGTCATAGCGATAGATGTTTCAGTAACATTTAGAATGGAAGGGAGCTCACATAATGTATACAATCTGCTGCTTATAAATCATCTCTCCTATTTTTCACCCCAGGGAACAGAAAAGACAGATGCAACTGGATGCTGCAAGACTTGTAAGTAACACGTCCAGCCATATCATTCCTAATAACCACACAACTACTGGTTAATAATAGCATGCTATGTCATCTAAACAAGAAAATAAGACAACAGAAAACATTGTGTGGCTTCATGCTGGCCAAAAATGTATATGTTGTCTGTTTCTGCTTCATCTACTGTCATACTGTTTCAAACAATAACTCTTGATGCATCTTTCCTGACCAGGCACAGAACGCAGGAATGTCTGTGAGATGAAGTACACCACCACTAGCATTGTCATCAGTGGCTGTGCGACCGCAGAGCCTGTGGAGATCAATTCCTGCTCAGGAAACTGTGGAACCTCTTCCATGTAAGTACTACAGATGCTGAATGCAGCACTAGTCAATGTCATGCAGGCCCCAGTCAGTGATCACCTATTCACTATCTAGTGTGCCCTTTATGAACTAGAAGCCTATTTGACTTATTTATTGTTCCTGTGCTCATCTTGTCAAGACAACCCAGGGAATTCAAGCCCTCTTTTCAACTTGTCTTGTGTTTATGTGAATGTGCAGGTACTCAGCAGAGGCGAACACCATGATGCACTACTGCTCCTGCTGCCAAGAGGCGACCACTAGCCAGAAAGAGGTGGAGCTGATGTGCCCTGATGGGTCAAAGGTCAAGCACTCCTACATCCACGTTGAGTCGTGCGGATGTCATGTCACAGACTGTGATGCAGGCACGACCGCCGCCCCGGGGACGACGAGAAAGCGCAGGAGGCGCTAAACGTCTAGGGAGACAACATCGGAATTGTCCTCATGACATCGAATGTTTTCGTGCGAATTTGTTTTCTTGTTACTTTTTAATTCAATCTGTCATGTCAGTGTATTTCTACAATCGGCAGCACTTAGCATTATGTTCTTATACCTTCATTGTAAAATGAATGTATTTTCTATGATAAATGTAGAGGGTAATCTTTTTTCTCATTTGTAGTGATTAATAAACAACAGCAACATAATGTGCTTCTGCATGTTCCTTTTGCTCTTTGAGCAATTCTCACATTCATTCAAGCTATTCACCGTGACCACTATAACAGTAACATTGTGCTACTTAGAAGTATGTACAGGTAACGGTAACACCAACATAAAGTGTCCTCATAGGGCTATGGGCCAACACGAGCCGCCAGAACAGCTTCAATGCAGCTTGGCATAGATTCATCAAGTGTCTGAAGCTCTATGTTGAGGTATGCGACTCCATTCTTCCACGAGAAATTCCATAATTTGGTGTTTTGTTGATGGTGGTGGAAAATGCTGTCTGAGGCTTCCCTCCAGTATCTCCCATACATGTTCAATTGGGTTGAGATCTGGTGATAGACAGCCATGGCATATGGTTTACATAGTTTTCATGCTCATCTAACCATTCAGTGACCACTTGTGCCCTGTGGATGGGGGCATTGCCATCGGGATATACATTTTTCACCATACTTTAGGTTGGTATATTGATGCAACAAAACCACCAGTATGCCACAAGTTGATAAGGTATCGAAAATATGCAGCTAGAATAGGGTAGTGATGTTCCTGTATCATTGACAACATGGTGAGGTTTAAAGGGGCAATCTGCAGTTCAGACAAAAACAAAGTGGTCACCCCGCCTCTGTTTTGTTAAAAGCTGGGGGATGGGGCTGTAGAAATGTAACCACTCTCAAATTCACAAACAGCTATGGATGTAAGGACTGACCATCCATGAGATTAAAATGATTATTTAAGGGCCAGACTCAATCCGATCACTTTTTGCCCACTATATGCAAGTTTTAAAGGCAATGTTCCAGCGATCGCAAATACCACATTAACGGTAAACGCAGCACATGTCGGCTTAATCGAAAATTACCTTTATGCCAATTGCTGTGTAACACAGATCTTCCACAGTCCAGATTGAATCTAGGCTTTAATCATGTTGAGTCTATACATTGTTTGTTTACAATTATATTGTTTATAAACAAAGAAGTAAAACAAGCTTATATTTTGTGTTCTGATGGGGTATGACAGTTGATCTAAGCTCATGAGTCATTTTTAAGTTGTATTCTTCAAAAACCAATGGGTAAATTTCAATAATTTTAAAGTCCAAAAATGGCATGGCAAACAAATCAGTAGGTTGAGATATACACTACAAGACCAAACAAATGCAGATATAACATTTATTTCCATAATGTGTCATTAGTAAATGAAATTAATTGCAAATATAATGTAATGCCCATTCAAACCAGATAACCCATTAAACTGTTGTAGCACGTAGCCTTGCCATTCCATTGCAACAGAATCAGAACAACCTTCCTAACTTCCGCCAGAGTGCCTTCGAACATCCTTGTGCACATTGATCTAAAAGTACTGTAAATGTGAAAGAAATGTTATGCTCTCTTTAGCTTAGGAAGGTACATTTACTTATGGACTACCACCAACAAATAAGTAGCATGGCTAAATGTGTAAGAGTTATATGGACATGTCTGGCTAACCATGACTCAATCATGTTCAACATATGTCTATGAGAATGGGATATGTTTGAGAAAAACAGAATTATACAGTACTGTGCAAAAGTTTTAGGTAGGTGTGAAAAAATGCTGTAGGGTAAGAATACTTTAAAAAATAAACATGTTAATAGATGATATTTACACTGCTCAAAAAAATAAAGGGAACTCTTAAACAACAAAATGTAACTCCAAGTCAATCACACTTCTGTGAAATCAAATTGTCCACTTAGGAAGCAACACTGATTGACAATAAATTTCACATGCTGTTGTGCAAATGGAATAGACAAAAGGTGGAATGCAATTAGCAAGACACCCCCAATAAAGGAGTGGTTCTGCAGGTGGTGACCACAGACCACTTCTCAGTTCCTATGCTTCCTGGCTGATGTTTTGGTCACTTTTGAATGCTGGCAGTGCTTTCACTCTAGTGGTAGCATGAGACGGAGTCTACAACCCACACAAGTGGCTCAGGTAGTGCAGCTCATCCAGGATGGCACATCAATGCGAGCTGTGGCAAGAAGGTTTGCTGTGTCTGTCAGCGTAGGGTCCAGAGCATGGAGGCGCTACCAGGAGACAGGCCAGTACATCAGGAGACGTGGAAGAGGCCGTAGGAGGGCAACAACCCAGCAGCAGGACCGCTACCTCCGCCTTTGTGCAAGGAGGAGCACTGCCAAAGCCCTGCAAAATGACCTCCGCCACAAATGTGCAGCAAACCTTCTTGCCACAGCTCGCACTGATGTGCCATCCTGGATGAGCTGCACTACCTGAGCCACTTGTGTGGGTTGTAGACTCCGTCTCATGCTACCACTAGAGTGAAAGCACCGCCAGCATTCAAAAGTGACCAAAACATCAGCCAGGAAGCATAGGAACTGAGAAGTGGCCTGTGGTCACCACCTGCAGAACCACTCCTTTATTGGGGATGTCTTGCTAATTGCCTATAATTTCCACCTTTTGTCTTTTCCATTTGCACAACAGCATGTGAAATGTATTGTCAATCAGTATTGCTTCCTAAGAGTTACATTGTGTTGTTTAAGTGTTCCCTTTATTTTTTTGAGCAGTGTATTAATTAACAAAATGCAAAGTGAGTAAACAGAAGAAAAATCAAATCCATATTTGGTGTGAACACCCTTTGCCTTCAAAACAGCATCAATTCTTCTAGGTACACTTGCACAAAGTCAGGTATTTTGTAAGCATACAGTTGAAGTCGGAAGTTTACATACACCTTAGGCAAATACATTTGGCATAAGGTGATGCCATCTATTTGGCTAAGGTGATGCCATGATGCCATCTATTTTGTGAAGTGCACCAGTCCCTCCTGCAGCAAAGCACCCCCACACATGATGCGGCCACCCCCGTGCGTCACGGTTGGGATGGTGTTCTTCGGCTTGCAAGCATCCCCCTTTTTCCTCCAAACATAACGATGGTCATTATGGCCAACCAATTCTATTTTTGTTTCATCAGACCAGAGGACATTTCCCCCAAAAGTATGATTCTTTGTCCCCATGTGCATTTGCAAACCGTAGTCTGGCTTTTTTATGGCGGCTTTGGAGCAGTGGCTTCTTCCTTGCTGAGCGGACTTTTTGCACCAAAGTACGTTCATCTCTAGGAGACAGAACGCATCTCCTTTCTGAACGGTGTGACAGCTGCGTGGTCCCATGGTGTTTATACCTGCATATTATTGTTTGTACAGATGAAAGTGGCACCTTTAGGCATTTGGAAATTGCTCCCAAGGATGAACCAGACTTGTAGAGGTCTACAATTTATTTTCTGAGGTCTTGGCTGATTTCTTTTGATTTTTTCTCACAAGTGTAACAGGTTGTTAACTCTGCAAACAACATTTTCACTCCAGGAATAAGAATATTAAATACAGTAATTAATACATACATAAACAGAAATGCATGTAACCAAATGAAAAGGGATTAACAGTACATTTACTAGGCCTACTGGTGACATGTAATAGGGAATTGATAAAAATATTAACCATCAAAGGGCAAACAATTCACACAACGAAACAATGAGTAGGCTAAAATTGGTGGGAGACAGCTGAGTGCATTCTGGAGAGCAGATTGCCTGCATTATGGAGAAACCACATACCCCTCCCCTTCTTTTTGTTGCAACATTTTTAATTATACTCAAGACATTATCTTCAAACATATTTTAGATGCTTTTCACTGACA
The DNA here is from genome assembly GCF_029448725.1 of Salvelinus fontinalis. Classification (NCBI taxonomy): domain Eukaryota; kingdom Metazoa; phylum Chordata; class Actinopteri; order Salmoniformes; family Salmonidae; genus Salvelinus; species Salvelinus fontinalis. Next base: position 10,045 of record NW_026600904.1, read on the forward strand.
GCCGCAACTCAGCCGGCCCTGATTGTCATTCTGATCAGAGCTCTATAAATATCCATCAATGATTGTCTGTCAGCACCCCATTCATAACCAGATACCAAGCACATACACTTTGTTTCAACATTTATGACATGATCTTTCCATGCATATCACTCATTAAACCAAATATTTGAACCTACAAACCCTCCCCATAGGCTGTCCATACAGAAACAACAGTACTTTGATCAGCAACTTTCTTCTTTGAGAAGAACATACAGCAAGATTTTGCCACTAACAATTAAAAACTCCAGTCAATCGACCATCTTTCAACAAATCTGTTGAATAGATTTGGTCACGATTCGTTCCTTCTCCGGTTCCAAATAGCTCCATCATCAGCTTATAGGGAAGCCCCAATGCCCTTACCCACATTCGAAAAAACATTGTTAATCATAGCAATTAACAAAATAGGACTGATAGCACTGCTTTGAGTAATACCATTATCAACTCCATAGGCATCAGATAAAATGGATCCTATTTTAACTAGAAAAGAGTGATTAAATAAGAATGCCAAACCCGATTATATAATGTCCCACCAATACCAAGTCATTCCATCGTAATCAGGAGGCCTTCTCTTCACATAGTGTCATGTGGCTTTTCAATGTTAAAAATGACTCCACCGTAAAATAAAATAATGTAATGCAGCCACCAGCACCACCTGCTGGCCCAGATGACCATGTGCTAGGTTGTACAAACTTGGTACATCACTACATGTATCTAGAATTACACAAGAAAGAGGTTCAAGCTCAAGAGGACCTCTTCACACTGCTCTACAAGACTCTGCTGGGAGACAAGCATTTCACCCAGCTTACAGAACAGAAGAATTCAGAGCCCCTCTGTACCAGCTACCCAGGGCCGTCTACATCACTGGATATTGACCTCTCACAGCTGGAGAGGTGGTTTGGCTAGTGTGAGTGGTGTGGCAGCCCTAGCCATCACTAAGTAGACTGAGGCCTGGGACCCATAATTCTGTGGAAGTTGTGAGGACTTCGTACATGACTAGCAGATGTGCCCAACACCTCAGTTCCTCAACACCCACCAGACCATCCTGATACTCTGGCCCTATAGACCAGCAGATGCTGAACCAGCTGCCACCACTCCCCAGCCCAACGGAGGCCAAGACATCACAGTCCTCCAGCCACGAGGGAGCCATCCTGCAGGTCTGTAATCCAAAGCCCTTCTCCAGCCCTGCCGAGGCCGAGCCATCGCCGCCCTTAGGCAGCCACCCTTCTGTCCTCTAATTCTCAGCCCTCCTTCAACCCAGAGGAGGCCGAGCCAAAGCCAACCTCCCCATCGAAGCAGTCTACCTGCTGCCTTATCATGCTGAGGGGGACTCAAGGAGCTGCAAGTGCTGTCCCTCGCACTGCCTAAACTGCAAGGGGGGGGCAATCTTCAGTCAGTCAATGGCCTCCTTCATATGGGAAAAAAGTGTGGTGCTGTAGAGCAAACCCTCTTACCACGCCCTTCCAGCACCTTCCCAGTTAGGAGGCTAATAGAGTCCAGCTGAGGTTCATTAATCAATCAAGTGTGTGATTGGCTGGACAATTAGCCCAAACAATTGAGTAGGCTGAGCTGCTCACATTTAGAGGAGAAAGGACTGGAGACAGGAGCAGACAGGTTGGGAGCTAAACGACTTTCAGTTTAAGAGAAACCGTAGTTACTTAACTTACACTTTAAGTTCATTATTCTTGAGCTTATTTTTGTATAATTATGTAATAAAGCCTACGTTTTAACCGTTTACTCTGCCTCACTGAGCCCCTTTACCCTGAGACCCCTCCTAGCTATTGTACCTCTCCCCAGCCTCTGCTACAATAGCATGTTCTTGAACTACTTACCTGATATAGTGGATGGTTATTTTGGTGAACTTTGTAGAAATGGTGACATGGTGAAACATACTAGCTGTCCCACCGGGCATGAACTAGTTGAATCAATGTTTCATTGTAATTTGGCAATGTATTGTGATGTGGAATCTACAAGGAAAATACACTGGATTTGAAAAAAGTAATCAACTTGTTTTGAGGGTTTCAAATTTTAACCACAGGATTACGTCCTCATGGTAACCAAATTTCAACATGAACAAACCTTGTATAAAATATGTTGAGTTTGTACCTTTTAAAACAACATCAGATCTTCAACTTTATATCCACTATCGGGAAGAAAAAACAATAGGCTGGGCAACGGTTGATGACTTTGCAAATGCTGTTGGTGGTTGCAGCTCTGTTCCACCCCTTTATGTTAATTTAATCATGTACAAATACAGCCCGTGTATTTATGCAAATTAGGTAATTATCATTTTCTTGATTTTTAACACAATATTTAAAAAATACCTGATACCATTAGAAAATGTATATAGGATTGCATGTTTTTTTTATTGAATACCTGAATCCTCACCAAAATTCTTGAACTCCTTTATTTGTCCGAGCCAGTAAAATGTTTTGTGCTATAATTCAGTCAATATCTGATAGATTTTAAACATTCAAAAAGTTTGAAGTATCTATATCAATTGTCCAACTGTTGCATTTATTAGAATTGTTTTTAAAACCTTTTAACAATTTTGATGATTACAGGTGTAAGTCTGACCGCTGGGGACCGGCTTCGCTTCTCTCCAAATTGGTACACTATGCACTAATTGTCGTTGACTCTTTGCCTTTTTTCTCTGGTGTTCATTGTCATGGCAGTGTTGAACTGTCCCTGTACTGGAGGTACCTGTAAGGATGACAACAGTTTACGGTCGATATGGAAATCACATAGCGCATTGATGTGAATCACACTGCTGCTGCGCTCATTTATTTATTTGCGCCTTACCAATCATGCTTGCTGTGGATGGCTGTTCACAAATGTGTGTGTGTGTGTGTGTGTGTATATATATATACAATGGTTGAATTGAATAAGTTGAAGATGACTATCAAGCATTGTTTTTGAGACCAGGAGTGTATTCACGACAGAAACAGAATGGAAGCAAACGGAGCAACATGATGGTTTCTATTGGAAATTTTCAGGTAGGTCCCTTCCCGTTTCGTTGTGTTTGCAACAGAATTGGCGCAATGAATATGCCCCAGTGGACAGCTAGTAAAAAAATGTGCTCTAGCAACACGTGCATAGTGTGGATCCCAGTTTATGGAATTACAGTTTGAGTTCCTCCCTTCTAAACTCCCACGTGGTATTGTGCTCCATACTGTCAAAAATATGTTTAATTTAAGAAGACCACAGGGCTTTATTGCACAGTCTAATTTGTGCTGATAAAGAAATGCTATAGGCCTAATGGACACATGCTCATGCCATTCTGAGAGTAGCATTTTTTTTCAACTGGAAGCAATGAAACCAATCAGTCCTCAATGACAACAAAATAAACAACAGAGTTGGCAAATTAGTCCTTAGTTTTTGGGGGGTATACATTTAATTGGAATAACTGAAAATCTGTAAAGATGTATGTAAAGATATAGCCTAATCATAGTATGATCTGCAGTAGAAAGCAATGGGTTAGAAGAAGCCTACGGTGCATTCGGAAAGTATTCAGACCCCTTGACTTTTTCCACATTTTGTAACGTTACAGCCTTATTTTTAAATAGATTAAATAAATGTTTTCCCTCATCAATCTACACACAATACCCCATAATGACAAAGCCAAAACATGGTTTTAGAAATGTTTGCAAATGTATTAAAAATAAAAAACAAAAATACCTTATTTACATAAGTATTCAGACCCTTTGCTATGAGACTCGAAATTGAGCTCAGGGACATTCTGTTTCCATTGATCCTCCTTGAGATGTTTCTACAACTTGATTGGAGTCCACCTGTGGTAAATTCAATAGATTGGACATGATTTGGAAAGGCACATACCACAGTTGACAGCGCATGTCAGAGCAAAAACCAAGCAATGTGGTCAAAGGAATTGTCCGTAGAGCTCAGAGATAGGATTGTGTCGAGGCACAGATCTGGGGAAGAGTACCAAAACATTTCTGCAGTATTGAAGGTCCCCAGGAACACAGTGGCTTCCATCATTCTTAAATGGAAGAAATTTGGAACCACCAAGACTCTTTCTAGAGCTGGCGGCCTGGCCAAACTGAGCAATCGGGGGAGAAGGACCTTGATCAGGGATGTGACGAAGAACTCAATGGTCACTTTGACAGAGCTCCATAGTTCCTCTGTGGAGATGGGAGAACCTTCCAGAAGGACAACCATCTCTGCAGCACTCCACCAATCAGGCCTTCAAGATAGAGTGGCCAGACGGAAGCCAATCCTCAGTAAAAGGCATATGACAGACCGCTTGGAGTTTGCCAAAAGGCAACTAAAGGACTGAGACCATGAGAAAGAAAAGTCTCTGTTCTGATGAAATCCAGATTGAACTTTTTGGCCTGAAGGTCAAGTGTCACTCCCTGAGGAAACCTGGCACTATCCCTACGGTAAAGCATGGTGGTGGCAGCATCATACTTTGGGGATGTTTTTCAGAGGCAGGGACTGGGAGACTAGTCAGGATCGAAGGAAAGATTAATGGAGCAAAGTACAGAGAGATCCTTGATGAAAACCTGCTCCAAATCGCTTAGGAACTCAGACTGGGGCGAAGGTTCACCTTCCAAAAGGACAATGACCCTAAGCACACAGCCAAGACAACGTAGGAGTGGCTTCGGGACAAGTCTCTGAATGTCCTTGAGTGGCCCAGCCAGAGCCCGTAGAGACCTGAAAATAGCTGTGCAGCGACACTCCCCATCTAACCTGACAGAGCTTGAGAGGTTCTGCAGAGAAGAATGGGAGAAACTCCCCAAATACAGGTGTGCCAAGCTTGTAGCGTCATACCCAAGAAGACTCGAGGCTGTATTCACTGCCAAAGGTGCTTCAACAAATTACTGAGTAAAGAGTCTCAATACTTATGTAAATGTGCTATTTCAGTTTTTTTTATTTATACATTTGCAATAATTTCGATAAACCTGTTTTTACTTTGTAATTATGGGTTCCTGTGTGTAGATTGATGAGGGGAAAAAATTATGTAATACATTTTAGAATAAGGCTGTAACGTAACACATTTGTGGAATAAGTCAGGGGGTCTGAATACTGTCCGCATGCACTGTACATAACCTACCCATGAAATAAAATGCAACATTCAAGGGTTTTTCTTTTTTTAAACTATTTTCTACATTGTAGAATAATAGTGAAGACATCAAAACTATGAAATAACACATATGGAATCATGTAGTAACCAAAAAGTGTTATATTTTATATTTGAGATTCTTCAAATAGCCACCCTTTGCCTTGATGACAGCTTTGCACACTATTGGCATTATCTCAACCAGCTTCATGAGGTAGTCACCTGGAATGCATTTCAATTAACAGGTGTGCCTTCTTAAAAGTTAATTTGTGGAATTTCTTTCCTTCTTAATGTGTTTGAGTCAATCAGTTGTGTTGTGACATGGTAGGGGTGGTATACAGAAGACAGCCCTATTTGCGGCCAGGAGGGGCATCAGCTTCATTGCACGTTTGCACGTTACATACCTGAATTAATAGGTTAAAATGATGAGACGGAGAAAAGTTAGACATTTTCAGTAGTAGACATTCTCCAAGATTGAAGAAGAAACCCAACTTCACAATCTCACTAATGCTCCCCATTGACGCCACACAGTTACCCCCAAGCACCAGTAATCTTATACATTACTTTAATGCAAATACCTGGGAGGCCTAGGAAATGATACAAGTGATGGCTCCATAAAATAACAAACTAAATAAAACATGCAAAATATGACCATACGTATTTGTGTGTGTCACATAATGCAAATGCTTGGGTACTACCTTGACATCTCTGATCTGCTTGCATCAATAAATTAATGCTAGAACATTGGTAGCCTGGGTTAGCTATTTGTATTTAGTGTCTTAATAATGCAAGTTCTACAAATGTTATCTTTTGTTTGCATGTGAGTATGTCTATTTTTGTCGGTCCTGTCAATGTTGAGTGATCACATGCCTCAGCACGCATAGAAGGCTACTTTGCCTGCTTGCAAATGTGTGCTCAAAGTGGGGATGTTTCATAGTTTTTCTGATTATCTTATCTACCCACCACCAATAACCACTTTTTTTTTTTTTTTTTTAAAGAAAACCACAAAGCCACCATTGCAATATAGGCCTACACTCAGGAAAAAAGTGCCATCTAAAACCTAAAAGGATTCTTCCGTTGCACCCATAGGAGAATACTTTTTGGTTACAGGTAGAACCCCTTCTATGCCTAGGTAGAACCCTTTTGGGTTCCGTTCAACAGCGGATTCTACATGGAACCAAAAAGACTTCTACCTGCATCTTCTACCTGTTGACAGCCAAATAACCCTGTTGGAACCCCTTTTTCAAAGAGTGTAGTCAACAAGTTCAACCTGTTAAGTTTACACCATTTCATTCTGTACTCAAACATTTTCCTGTTATTCAAGATAACACGCAACATAGCACCACCATCTTTGAAGGTTTTCGTCGACCTCTGCTCAGACTTAAATAGCAGTGTTCCAAGCACCTCCACCAGGGGTGACAGTAGTTTCCTAAAACGGACAAAAAGGAGACACAAGAGGGCCCCCCACACTCATTTTAGATCCCAAGGGGTCTTTATTTTCATACTGTACGCTCTCACTCTCATCGCATCACTATCTCCTTTGTTATAGTCTCTCTGTGGATAAATGATCACTTTCTATTAACTGTAGGCTACACTATAGCTCAAGGTGGCTACATTGGAATGTTGGACTGCACGGGAAAAACGGTACGTTTCTGACATTTATGATTGATATTCAATTAATATAAATATTTATTTTATTTATTTAACCTTTATTTAGGTAGGCAAGTCAGTTAAGAACAAATTCTTATGTACAATGACGGCCTAACAAAAGGCAAAAGGCTTCCTGCGGGGACGGGATTGGGATTTAAAAAAAAAATATATATAGGACAAAACACATGACAAGAGAGACAGCACAACACTACATGAAGAGAGACCTAAGAAAACAACATAGCAAGGCAACAACACATGACAACAATGCATGGTAGCAACACAACATGGTAGCAGCACAACACATGGTACAAACAAGGCAAGAAGGTAGAGACAACAATACATCAAGCAAAGCAGCCACAACTGTCAGGAAGATTGTCCATGATTGAGTCTTTGAAAGAAAATATAAAACTGTCCAGTTTGAGTGTTTGTTGCAGCTCATTCCAGTCGCTCAGTCAGACATTCAATGGTAGGCGATAGCAACACTGTGGCCTAGGCTGAATTTAGGCCCTTATCACCCCCCATAGGTACTCACTAAACAAGCCACTGTCTACCCTCCTGAAGCATCTTACCAGTGGCACCACGCAAAAAACTATCTATTTGCTGGTGCGAGTCGGGACACTTCAGGCTGAGGAGTAAGTTTCACACATACCCATATGCTACAAAGTCAATATTATCATTTGTTTTCTCCTCGTAAAATGTTGTGGGTAACAGTGCAACACATCAGATTAGGGGAGACCGGGTTGGTCTAAATTGCTAGTTGGGTCATAGGGTGGGGGCAATCCAGTGAGTTGATTCTGAGGCTGTTGGAACCAACACTGATGGTTGTCAGTTGTATTTAAATTGAGCTTTCACGTCACCTCATAGTCATAGCACAGCACATAATACTCTGTGTGCATGTTCTCCAGCTATGTTATAGTCTCTCTGTGGATACATTTTCACTTTCTATTAACAGTTAACAGCAACCTGGAGATCATCTAGACTAGCCCTGTTATCACTCATATGGAGAGAAAAAGAGAGAGAGTATGAATGAGATGAAGTGGTGCACTGTGCCATAAGACCGCCTCCTCCACTTAATATTCTTTATTCTGTTAATGGACCCTGCCTCAGTAATTGATGGCCAGGTTGTGGGTAGAGGTTGACTTTGTCGTAACCCGGCACAGGGGAGGGAAGGATATAGAAACATACAGAGCTTCTTACGCTGGTGTAATCACTTCACTTAATCATATTAAAAGTGCCAATCTGCATGAAAATGAGATTTCTCGCTGTGGGTACACATGGGCTTTTATTGGTATTCAGCAAAAGGTGTACTCGTAGCTACATGTGGAAATACACTTCCACTTTATAACCAGTAAGTGGAGCTCTGAGTCTCTAGAAATCCAGAGGTTTGCATTGTTTTTATCTGTTCAAGTGCCTTTTCCACTGGGAGTTGAGTAGAACAGTGTAGAAAGTGTGTGTGTGCTTTGGTATTTGTTCCGTAGTGTTGTACCGATAAAGATCCAATCAGGAACAAATTTACATCCTGATAAGAACAATGAAATGTACATTGTTTGATTTTTGTCAGCAGAGCAGTGAGGATACAATCAGACTATTTTTGAGAAGTATTTCTGAACTATTCCTGAGAACCACCTGGAACACCGAGGAAGGAGGACATGATGACCTTTCAAGTGATTCAAGGCACATACTGTATATGGAATGGCAACAAAAGCAAGCACGTGGCTTCCAATCCTTCTTTATTAAATAAACAACTTTATATAGTAGTTCTTTAATCCTAGTTAAATACAGTAAAATGTAACCGTTTCAGGGGATATAGTTGAATGTCAATGAGTTAAGTAAAAAATAAAAATAAACATTCAAAAGGTGCAGTGCAGGTGGTACAAGTGCTCCCAGAGTGTTGTGTTAATCTATTTCCATAAATATGTATTTGCACTGGGTCACTTCTCATGACTCTTCTTATCTCTCATGTTGCTATGGTGGTACATTTCCAACGTTCTCTTTAAGGACCATTTTTTTTGTTGTCCCAGTGCTATTGCTTGGCATCTGGACAGGTCTGTGATGGACTCACCAGGAGTCCTAATTCACTTTACTGTTTTTTTTCTGTTTTTTTCCCTCCCACATTTATTTAACCAGGTAGGCAAGTTGAGAACAAGTTCTCATTTACAATTGCAACCTGGCCAAGATAAAGCAAAGCAGTTCGACACATACAACAACACAGAGTTACACATGGAGTAAAGCAAACATACAGTCAATAATACAGTAGAAAAATAAGTCTATATACAATGTGAGCAAATGAGGTGAGATAAGGGAGCTAAAGGCAAAAAAAGGTCATGGTGGCGAGGTAATAAAAATATAGCAAGTAAAACACTGGAATGGTAGATTTGCAGTGGAAGAATGTGCAAAGTAAAGATAGAAATAATGGGGTGCAAAGGAGCAAAATAAATAAATACAGTAGGGGAAGAGGTAGTTGTTTGGGCTAAATTATAGATGGGCTATGTACAGGTACAGTAATCTGTGAGCTGCTCTGACAGCTGGTGCTTAAAGCTAGTGAGGGAGATAAGTGTTTCCAGTTTTAGAGATTTTTGTAGTTCGTTCCAGTCATTGGCAGCAGAGAACTGAAAGGAGAGGCGGCCAAAGGAGGAATTGGTTTTGGGGGTGACCAGAGAGATATACCTGCTGGAGCGCGTGCTACAGGTGGGTGCTGCTATGGTGACCAGCGAGCTGAGATAAGGGGGGACTTTACCTAGCAGGGTCTTGTAGATGACCTGGAGCCAGTGGGTTTGGCGACGAGTATGAAGCGAGGGCCAGCCAACGAGAGCGTACAGGTCGCAGAGGTGGGTAGTATATGGGGCTTTGGTGACAAAACGGATGGCACTGTGATAGACTGCATCCAATTTATTGAGTAGGGTATTGGAGGCTATTTTGTAAATGACATCGCCGAAGTCAAGGATCGGTAGGATGGTCAGTTTTACGAGGGTATGTTTGGCAGCATGAGTGAAGGATGCTTTGTTGCGAAATAGGAAGCCAATTCTAGATTTAACTTTGGATTGGAGATGTTTGATGTGAGTCTGGAAGGAGAGTTTACAGTCTAACCAGACACTTAGGTATTTGTAGTTGTCCACATATTCTAAGTCAGAACCGTCCAGAGTAGTGATGCTGGGCGGGTGGGCAGGCAGGCAGCAATTGGTTGAATAGCATGCATTTTATTTTACTTGTATTTAAGAGCAGTTGGAGGCCACGGAAGGAGAGTTGTATGGCATTGAAGCTCGTCTGGAGGTTTGTTAACACAGTGTCCAAAGAATGGCCAGAAGTATACAGAATGGTGTCGTCTGCGTAGAGGTGGATCAGAGACTCACCAGCAGCAAGAGCGACATCATTGATGTTTACAGAGAAGAGAGTCAGCCCAAGAATTGAACCCTGTGGCACCCCCATAGAGACTGCCAGAGGCCCGGACAACAGGCCTTCCGATTTGACACACTGAACTCTATCAAAGAAGTAGTTGGTGAACCAGGCGAGGCAATCATTTGAGAAACCAAGGCTATCGAGTCTGCCGATGAGGATGTGGTGATTGACAGAGTCGAAAGCCTTGGCCAGGTCAATGAATACGGCTGCACAGTATTGTTTCTTATCGATGGCGGTTAACATATCGTTTAGGACCTTTAGGTGCACCCATGACCAGCTCTGAAACCAGATTGCATAGCAGGGAAGGTGCGGTGGGATTTGAAATGGTCGGTAATTTGTTTGTTGACTTGGCTTTCGAAGACCTTAGAAAGGCAGGGTAGGATAGATATAGGTCTGTAGCAGTTTGGGTCAAGAGAGTCTCCCCCTTTGAAGAGCTGCTTTCCAATCTTTGGGAATCTCAGACGACACGAAAGAGAGGTTGAACAGGCTAGTAATAGGGGTTGCAACAATTTCGGCAGATCGTTTTAGAAAGAAAGGTTCCAGATTGTCTAGCCCGGCTGATTTGTAGGGGTCCAGATTTTACAGCTCTTTCAGAACATCAGCTGACTGGATTTGGGAGAAGGAGAAATGGGGAAGGCTTGGGCGAGTTGCTGTGGGGGGTGCAGTGCTGATGACCGGGGTAGGGGTAGCCAGGTGGAAAGCATGGCCAGCCGTAGAAAAATGCTTATTGAAATTCTCAATTATAGTGGATTTATCGGTGGTGACAAGAGTTTCCTATCCTCAGTGCAGTGGGCAGCTAATGGGCCCAGTTGGCTGACAAACACTTGAGGAAGCATTCCGCCCAATCAAAGCAAAGCTGTCTTGATTGTCTGGAAATCAATTTATGTTCCCTGTAATTTCATCAAAGGACTGAGGAGAGTCTAATTAGCCATCATTGCAGTACACTTAACACACACACTCGGGCGAGCGCACGCACACACACATGCGCGCACACACACACAGTCCCACTCCCGAAATGTCAGTCCAAATAAACGTAAATTAAAATCCAAAGTGTTTTCTGAGTAAAGAGGTGTGTCAACCGATCTGATACTATACAACGGCCCCAAAATCAGACTAGACAATCAGCCATACTGTCTGTGGGCTGACACCTTTTTTGTTTCTACTTTGTCAGAAGAAGCTGTATCTGGACTGTATTCTATTACTTACTGTAACTGTTGTGTTTTAATTCTTAGAGAAATTAAGATGTTCTGTTATTCCATTATATTCTTAAAATATATGGGTTGACTGAATATACGCAAGTGATGTCTGCTAAATTTGTTGATGACACAGCCATATAGCCTCGGCTACTGAGCACAGATAAATACAAAAATAAAAAAGGTTTCACAGATTTTCAAGACCTGAGCTATTTAATTGATTTATTACATGTGCATGTGTAATGTCACCAATTATACAACGGGTGGGTTTAATCCTGAATGCTGATTGGTTAAAAGCGCATTCCAGCCGGTGTCTTTTCCACAAGTTACCACCTGCTAAATCTATGATGTTAAAATGCCTATTTACTCTGTTCCATCTGACTGCGCAATCCACTGTCTCATCAGCCCAGCCAGGCAAGTTATAAACTTGATCTCCACTATAAAAAGTATATAGACATTATCCAACATTTCTTTTAGACAAACATTTAGTTTTCAACAGCTGAGATTTATGACATTGGAAAACCTCCCTGGTCTTTGTGGTTGAGTCTGTGTTTCAAATTCACTGCTCTACTGAGGTACCTTACAGATAATTGTTTGAGTGAGGTACAGAGATGAGGTAGTCATTCAAAAACCATGTTAAACACTGTCATTGTATTCAACTTATCATGTGACTTGATAAGCACATTTTTACTCCTGAACTTATTTAGGCTTGCCATAACAAAGGGATTCAATACTTATTGACTCAAGAGATTTCAGCTGTTCATTTTTTATTAATTTGTAAACATTTCTAAAAACATCATTCCACTTTGACATTTTGAGATATTGTGTGTAGGCCACTGAACCCAAAACATCTCAATTTAATCAATTTTAAATTAATTCTGTGACACAACAAAATGTGTAAAAAGTCAAGAGGTGTGAATTCATTTCTGAAAGCACTGTACATCATTAGTAGGCAAGTAGCCTTGTATTTTACTAGGCAAGTCAGTTAAGAACAAATTCTTACTTTCAATGATGGCCTAGGAACAGTGGGTTACATGCCTTGTTCAGGTGAAGAACAACATATTTTTAGCTTGTCAGCTCAGGGATTTGATCTTGCAATCTTTCGGTTACTAGTCCAACACTCTAACCACTAGGCTACCTGCCGTATAACCACCATTGATCTGTAGACAAAAGAGCATGCATTTTACAGTAGCCTATATACAGTATAGCCTACCTAAAACATCAGTTAATACATTTCAAGCCCCTAAACTCGGCAAGAGTCTATTGTCCTGCTAATAGCCCATCAAGGGTGGATGGCTTCTTTGGTATTCCAATTTATTGGAAAGGCTACCAAATCATTTACACCTGGCCCACAGCTTTTTAGCGTGCTTACAGTTCACATTCACTCCGTTCTCCACCCGACAACTACGGCTAACTTACAGTCACGTCAAACAGTGCAGACAGAATAAGAACAGTAGCTCCATTTGAATTTGTTTTTGTCAAAACCCTGACAACCTTTTACAGATGCACAATCAAGAGCAACCTGTCGGGCTGTACCATAGCCTGGTACGGTAACTGCACCGCCCTCAACCGCAAGTCTCTCCAGATGTCACGATCGTAAAAGGGTGTGAAAAGAATCAGACGCAGAGAGAGAGCCGCTTGGGAAAAAGTATTCCTTTTACTGCTTAACAAAATATGAAGCCCGAACATACAGGGCGCAGAAAAACACTTGCAACAACCCAACATACAACGCACGTAACAAAAAACAATTCCGCACAAAACAAGGGCGGGTCAAACTCCTAAATATAGGGAAGCTCATTACGTAACCAAAAAACCACAGGTGCAAATAATCAGAAAACAAAAACAGACAAACGAAAAAGGGATCGGTGGCGGCTAGTAGGACGGTGACGACGACCGCCGAGCACCGCCCGAACAGGCAGGGGAGCCAACTTCGGCGGAAGTCGTGACACCAGAGGGTGGTGCGGTCTGCACAACGCATCACCGGGGGAAAACTACCTTCCCTCCCTGACAACTACAGCACCCGATGTCACAGGAAGGCCAAAAAGATCCTCAAGGACAACAACCACCTGAGCTATCCCGCTATCATCCAGAAGGTGAGGTCAGTACAGGTGCATCAAAGCTGGGACCGAGACTGAAAAACAACTTCTACCTCAAGGCCATCAGACTGCTAAACAGCAATCACTAACTCAGAGAGGCTGCTGGCTACATTGAGACCCATTCACAAAATACTTTAATAAATGGATCACTAGGCACTTTAAATAATGCCACTTTAATAATGTTTCAATATCTTACATTACTCATAACATATGTATATACTGTATTTTATACCATCTATTGCACCTTGCCTATGCCGCTCGGCCATCACTCATCCATATATTTATATGTATATATTCTCATTCACTCCATTAGATTTGTGTGTATTAGGTAGTTGTTGGGAAATCGTTAGATTACTTGTTTGATATTACTGCACTGCTGGAACTAGAAGCACAAGCATTTCGCTACACTTTGCATTAACATCTACTAACCATGTGTATTGAAAGAGATTTGCGTCAGTTCAAATCTGGCATCAGGACAAAATGTGATTCATAGTCACCGAATATAGTTCAAGTATTTTAATTAAACTCAAACGATAAATGGCAAATGCAATTTTCGTATATACGGGTTCACTGGATCTCTGCGCAGGGTAGATCAGAGAACTGTGGAATGTACTCAATATAGTAGTTTTATACTATGAATAGTTTATTCTCAACTCTTCCAGTTGGCCTATCATAGTAGAGGTTTAGCATGGTTCATACTCTTGCACCTCCTTTGTGGGCCCCCAAACTTGTCCAAGCCCCTTGGTGTTTTCCTTCTCCACATCTGGTTGTTGGGTAGAGCAGCTCCATTCTGTGTCCCCCTCGATTATTCCCTCAAACAATTCCTAATATGGTATTGTTCAGTCCCTTCACCATCCTGGTTGGTCTAGAGAGATGCACCCCTCCCCTCTCCAGACTGTCCACAGCTTTTATGGCCTGTGGTGGTCAATCCCTACCCACCCTCACACACACCCCTCTAAATTGTGTGTGTGTGTGCAACAAAACATCATTCACCTTTAACCATTATGCTAACAGCCTATGGTGCATAAACATAAATCCTAACAATTTCCCCCTTTTTACACCCTCATCGGGTGTAACCAACTTATATATCCATATACTGGGTTGCCGTTGAACCCAGGAACTTGAAACCTTCAACCAGGAGGATAGTTTTTTTTTTCATGAAATGTATCATTTTTATGGAAAACAGTATATATATATAAAAAAACATCAGCGGGGTCTTTAAATTCCCCCTTTTGACACCCCCTAGGGTGTCATCACAACTACATGATAACATACAGAATATAAAAAAAAACATCAGTGGGGTTTTTAGATTCCCCCTTTTGACACCTCCTAGGGTGTCATCACAACAACATGAGTACACCCAGAATATATTTTTTTTATTAAACCCTCTGGTCTCTACCTCTATACATCTTGTACCAGGTGGGCTCCTTGCCACCCGGGAACTTCAAACCTTCACAACAGGGAGGACAAACGTAATGACCTGGATAAAAAGCACCGGCATATTGTTTCTTTTTATTACTTTTCATTTGTATTACTCGACAACCTCACCCACAGCAAACCAAGGGTCATCCTCAGTCAGATACATCTTTCTCCTGTAGTTTGACTCAGTATCAGCATCTCCATCCGGAGTATCAAACAAAGGCATCATGCCAGCAGCCTTCGCTACATCTGTAACAGATTTCTTTAGACAAGGTATGATGCAAGCAGCACAGCACATTAACATAAGAAATACAACTACTATGGTCAGAAATCTAGTAACCATCAATGTAGTGCACTTACCAAACCAACCATCCAGCCAGGGTAACAGTCCATCCTCCTCCACACCTGCAACACCCCTTATCTCCACAGAACTTTTCCAACCCGCTCAGAGCTTTTGAATTGCTCCCATCCGGACTGGTATTTTTAGGAATAAACATACAACACTGTTCTTCAAACATCTTACAAAACACCTCTCTGGTTGGCCAGAATCATATCTAGTGCTAGCCTATCTTGTCTAGCAGTTTGAGAGGTGGCATCCAATTGTTCAGCCATCCCTATAAGTGCGGTGTGGTTAACTCATTGTTGATTATAGTAAATATTATTGATCCAGGCAGTTTGCTTAGCATCAACAATAGCTGGGCCAA
This sequence comes from Salvelinus fontinalis, assembly GCF_029448725.1. Lineage (NCBI taxonomy): Eukaryota > Metazoa > Chordata > Actinopteri > Salmoniformes > Salmonidae > Salvelinus > Salvelinus fontinalis. Next base: position 25,619 of record NW_026600904.1, read on the forward strand.
TAATGGGCAACAAATGCCACAGACCATAATTTCTGTTTAACGCCTAGAATTAGTGGGGGACCCCTACAGGGAACCCCAACAGGTTGGTGTGGATGTTATCTGTACCCTCGGACCAAGGAGCGTCACGTTTCTGCCGTCTCCTGGGTTGGTCCCGAGCCTCTGTGTCATGTGTAGCTCCCAGGAGTTGGTTAGCTGTAACCTCAATAATAGTCAATGGTGTTATCAGACTGGCCAAAGCACATGTGCCCTGCCAGTCTTCTTTCAAAATGGAGGTCAACCGCTTGACAGGTCCACGCATCCACCATACATCAGCAACACCTCTAGTTTGGTTCAGCCCTTCAACGGACCAGGTGGCATTAATAGTGACATTAGTGATGCAGTCAGCAGTAGGGAGCCTCCCATAGTCTATACCCCTACCTGTACCAGTGATACAGCTGTAATATCCCCCATATGCCTCAACTCCCCACGGTGCCTTCTGGGGGGGACTTCTGGGAACACAAGACTCAGAGCTTTACACAGGGTCGAATTTAGCTTGTTATGGTAACAACCCTCCATTATGCACATCCAACCTCCCCACTGCTTAGGGCCAATGGGTGAGTATCCAGAACAGGTCTAGCATGTCCACAGATCACAGTCTTTTCTATTAAGTGTTCTGGCGGTGTATCTCATATAGGCTAACCACATGTTCTCCCTACTCTCATATCCAGTTTCAGTCCCCAATTGGTCACTTTCTGATATATCCCTTACATTTATTACCTGTACCGGATTGGAGAGCTTAGGTGATGTGACACACGGTCTTGAAGTGGTGGAGGAGTTCAGCTGAACCCGGCCTTGGCCTGTTGGAACTGGTGGTGGTTTTGGCAGTACTGTGACAGTAACCATCCCCATCGTATCCGCCCCGATTCTTTCCAATCCCAGGGTATAGGTACCTGCATCGGAGAGCTTAATAAACTTGGTGGTTAGTAGGATTTCATCACTTTTACAAACATCAGTCTGCCCCTCACTCCTTCCCCAGATAATGGGAAACCTGTCCACTTTTGTCGGGTTCCCTATGCTGTACGGGTAACCCCTCCTCTATTCCCAATAAGCACACCCATGCCCATTACATAGGTACACTGGCACACTCCTATACACAGGTGTTAAAACCAAACATTTTGGCTCAATTCTCCTGGTTCCACAAATATCTCCATTTCTTCCCTGCTTATCCGGATTAAGTGATCCTTCATGCTTGGTTAATACAAAATCCTCATCGTCTAAACTATGGATCAGATTTCCCTCTTTAGCCTTCTCGGGGGCTCATGGTGTATCAGGAATATGGCTCCCACAAATCAGACAGCACAGAACAACCAATACCCCTCTAAAGCCCCACCCTCTCCCAGAGAACACATCATCAGCCAGAGATCAAGCAACACTTTCACTTCTATGAACGTACACAGTGATGAGAGGGCGGGGTCAGGGAATCTTCATTAACTTCTCTGGGATAGTTGGGACACAAGCACCCCCCCCCCCCCCCTCACTGATTAGCATCGCGTCACAATGAAAAAGGAAAATCTAAATATCATTAAATCACAAGTCCAAGACACCAAATGAAAGATACAGATCTTGTGAATAAAGCCACCATTTCAGATTTTTAAAATGTTTTACAGGGAAGACAAAATATGTAAATCTATTAGCTAACCACGTTAGCAAAAGACACCATTTTTCTTTGTCCACCATTTTTTCTCTCCACCAGTAGCTATCACCAATTCGGCCAAATAAAGATATTGATAGCCACTAACCAAGAAAAAACCTCATCAGATGACAGTCTGATAACATATTTATTGTATAGGATAGGTTTTGTTAGAAAAATGTGCATATTTCAGGTAGAAATCATAGTTTACAATTGCACCCACCATCACAACACGACTAGAATAAATACAGAGAGCAACGTGTATTACCTAATTACTAATCATAAAACATTTCTTAAAAATATACAGCGCACAGCAATGGAAAGACACAGATCTTGTGAATTCAGACAATATTTCAGATGTTCTAAGTGTTTTACAGCGAAAACACAATAAATCGTTATATTAGCATACCACATAGGCAAACGTTACCCGAGCATTGATTCAAGCCAAAGAGAGCGATATCGTTATCATCGCCAAAATATATAAATTTTTTCACTAACCTTCTCAGAATTCTTCCGATGATACTCCTGTAACATCATATTACAACATACATATAGAGTTTGTTCGAAAATGTGCATATTTAGCCACAAAAAAACGTGGTTATACAATGAGAATAGTAGCCAACCTGGGCTGAAAATGTCGGGCGCCATTTTGGACAGTGATCTCGCGTAATGAATAACTAATCATAAACTTTACTAAAAAATATAGGGTGGACAGCAATCGAAAGACAAATTAGTTCTTAATGCAATCGCTGAATTACATTATCCTTACTGTGCAATACAGGGTTCGCCAAGCGAAGCTACACAAAACAAAATGGCGGCTTATGCGTTTGACATTTTTCAACAGAATAACGATTTATCATCAAAAATAGTTCTTACTATGAGCTGATCTTCAATCAGAATCTTGGGTAATGTATCCTTTCTCCGGTCTAATCGTCTTTTGGTCGAAAGATGTCCTCTTGTCCTGTCGAAATGGCCACTAACGTTCGACCGGTACTGGAAACGTGCCCAGCGCTTCAAAGTGCATCACAAAGAAATGCCTCAAAATCGCACTAAACGGATATAAATTGCTATAAAACGGTTTAAATGAACTACCTTATGATGTCTTTAACACCTATAACGAATAAAAACATGACCGGCGATATATAAGTGGCTAAACCAAAGCTTGGAAGGAGGCCAGTCCGACGACCACTCTGCGTCGAGCGCACTGTTGAAAAGGACGTTCTTTCCGCTCCAGGGTCTATTTATAGAGCCCGGATTGCGCAATCCACTCATTTCAAAATCTCCCAGCATACTGACATCTAGAGGAAGGCGTAGGCAGTGTTTGTAGCATCATAGCATTCACAGGGACTTATGAACTGACCTGGGAACAGGGGCCAAGATTTCTGAAATCTCACTCCCTGGCAGGAAAAGTGCTGTAGAATGAGTTCTGTTTCACTCAGAGACATAATTCCAACGGTTATAGAAACTAGAGAGTGTTTTCTATCCAATAATAACAATAATATGCATATTGTACGAGCAAGAATTGAGTACTAGGCAGTTTAATTTGGAGACCAATTTTCCCTAAGTCGAAACAGCACCCCCTATATCCCAGAGAGGTTAACCAAACCTGTATGTCCAAGATTTTATGCATTACAGGTGAATTAAAGGAGAAGGTGATTCACTCGACCTGGGGGCATATCGCACTTGGAGGGTGAGACACACTGACACTGCCGAATGATCACAGAGTTAAGGAGAAGAACCGTAGCTATTAAAGTTCGGGGGTCAACTCCTTAACAAACAGTTTCTCATTCGTTCTATCTGATTATATATTTAACTTCTATGCCTATTTGTTAGCTAGAATTTTTTTACATTTTTTAATTAGTTTATTATCCAATAGGCCCCATCCTATCCTATACCACAATGTACCCATCCCCCTTTTGATACCTGGCTCTGGCCAGGTAACAACCTTACCTATTCTAAATAATGACTTAGGTAAGATTAGTAAAATATTCTTATGTTCTACATTATCATGTAGGAACGCCCCTTTCATTTTCCACATGTCCAATTGTCCCTTGGGCGTCCATTCATGCTGCTTTTTGTTCTATGTTACTCTGTCTGTATGCTACGTCTTGCTTGTCCTATGTTGCTATGTCTGTATGCTATGTCTTGTTCTATGTTGCTATTGTCTATATTGTAATTGTTTTTAATAACCTGCCCAGGGACTGCGGTTGAAAATTAGCCGGCTTGCTAAAACCGGCACTTTTATTGAAATGTTGATTAATGTGCACTGTCCCTGTAAAAATAAACTCAAACTCAACTCAACTCAACTCATATCTATTCTTTTCCAATTCTCTGTCAAGTGACTTACCTACTTTAAAATGTATCTGTACTGCTTATATATGTTAACCCCTTTCTCTCCTATCTTATTTCACAGCCTACCTTGCTCATTTCCTGGTCCCCCCTCTCCACTCTGCTCTCAAACTTTCAAAGTCTCAACAGTGCGGGGTAGACCCCTCTGTCTGCCTTTTTCTCATAATAGTCAATAACAACTATGTGTTCCTTTGAAATATTAACTAAGTGTCTCACTGTTTTGACTTTATCTAAAATCATGGATTTAAAAAAAAACATGTCTTATAGTGTCAATCTCTAAAGTCCTTACATAACCTTAATCAACCTATCTCCATCCTATCAATAATCCTAAATCATCACATATGTCATATACCCCTGTCTATTTTAATACTATTTAAATAAAAATCTTCTAATTGCCAAAACAAATGCTAACCATATCAAATTCTTTCTTTACTAATAAGCTCTCTCCCCCCAGGATCACTCCTCTAAGAACTGTTACCTATTTCTTTACATTAATAATTTAAATGTTTATGTACTTTCCTTCCCTATTGGCTTAAAATATCTCCTATTCAAACCTCAATGTATCATATCATCCCATATTTATTATCGATGACAAATGGGATTTTTTCTTTTGTAATACCAAATCAATAATAGCCAATTCAAAACCTTCATAGCCAATGTTTAAAAACAGAATCCTGACTCCTCAGTGGTTCAAACTACAATTATGTTCAAGAGCTATAAACTCCATTATATGATTTACCTCAAAACTAGTATCCCAAATGACCACAAATTCATTATCTTCACTGCGTCCCCCTGTGGGTGATCAAACCACCTGGGAACGCAATGAAAACAGGTCAAAGGTCACACCACCCCCTTACATTTGTTTTCCATACCCTGTCTAGACATACCAAAAGAACCCTTTATCTTAAAAAATTTGTTTGTCTAAGTAAAACTCAGAAAATAAACATGGAAACCCCTTAACCCAAACGTTTACTACAAAAACCAAACCTAATAATTATGATAATACCCTCAAATCATTCATTTTAAATTTCCCCGCTGTTTCATGTAACTCATTCACACAACTGTGATAAACGTGTACTGTCCCTTTAAAAACTCCCAGCCAGCCATACCAATTTGCGGGCCGGTCATTGTTCCCCATAATGAAAACAGATCACGTTAAGAATACGTTTACTTCTTGTTCGAATTCCCTGGTGTTACCTAACCAAAAACCAATAACTTTTAGCCACTTTTGAAAAAAAGTGACTCAAAGCTATAATGCAAGCATTTTCCCTCTAAATGACACAAACAATTTTCTCTGGCATAATTTGATACGACCACACCCGGTGGGGAAAGTACAAATTGTATCCCGTTCCTCCTATAATACCCAATGCTAAATTCAACGTTGTGGTTAAATATACGGATTTGCCAATCATTATCAAATGTTGAATATATAGGTTTTGCCATGTTCCTGACCTATTTCTGTTAGTTTGTTGTATGTGTTAGTTGGTCAGGACGTGAGTTTGGGTGGGCATTCTATGTTTTCTGTTTCTATGTTGGTTTAAGGGTTGCCTGGTATGGCTCTTAATTAGAGGCAGGTGTTTGGCGTTCCTCTAATTGAGAGTCATATTTAGGTAGGTTGTTCACAGTGTTCGTGGTGGGTGGATGTCTCCTGTGTCAGTGTTTGTCGCACCATACGGGACTGTTCGGTTTGGTTTTGTACATCGTCATTTTGTGTAGTCTATTTTCCCTGTTCGTGCGTTTTTCGTGTTTAATGTAAGTTCGTCGTCCAGGTCTGTCTACTCCGTTTGTTGTTTTGTTAGTTATAGTGAAGTTCATGTTTTTTTCGTCTTGTCTTTAAATAAATTATGTGTTCACAACCCGCTGCGCCTTGGTTCCATAACTACTCCTCCTTTTCGGTTGAAGAGGAGGAGGACCACCATTACAGAACCACCCACCAATCCAGAATCAAGCAGCGGTGTAATTGGAGTAAGGGACAGCGCAAGAAGGAGGAATGGACTTGGGACGATGTTTTGGACGGGAAAGGTTGCTACACATGGGAGGAGATCCTGTCTGGAAGGGATCGCCTCCCATGGGAACAGCTGGAGGCACTGAGGAGAGCAGAGGCAATCGGAGAAGGGAACCGGCGTTATGAGGGGACGTGTCTAGCACGGAAGCCCGAAAAGCCCGTGAGTACCACCCAAAATTTTCTTGGGGGGGGCTAAGAGGTAGTGGGCCAAGGGCAGGTAGGAGACCTGCGCCCACTTCCCAGGCTAACCGTGGAGAGCGGGAGTACGGGCAGACGCCGTGTTACGCAGTAGAGCGCACGGTGTCTCCTGTATGTGTGCATAGCCCAGTGCGGGTTATTCCACCTCCCCGCACTGGTAGGGCTAGATTGGGCATTGAGCCAAATGTCATGAAGCCGGCCCTACATATCTGGCCACCAGTACGTCTCCTTGGGCCGGCTTACATGGCACCAGCCTTACGCATGGTGTCCCCGGTTCGCCTACATAGCCCGGTGCGGGTTATTCCACCTCCCCGCACTGGTTGGGCGACGGGGAGCATTCAACCAGGTAAGGTTGGGCAGGCTCGGTGCTCAAGGGAGCCAGTCGCCTGCACGGTCCGGTATTTACTGCGCTACCTCCCCGCCCCAGCCCAGTACCACCAGTGCCTACACCACGCACCAGGCTTCCAGTGCGTTTCCAGAGCCCTGTTCCTCCTCCACGCACTCTCTCTATGGTGCGTGTCTCCAGTCCAGTGCCTCCAGTTCCGGCACCACCCACTAAGCCACCTGTGCGTCTCCAGAGCCCTGTACACACTGTTCCCTCTCCCCGTACTCGTCCTGATGTGCGTGCACTCAGCCCGGTGCCACCAGTGCCGGTATCACACACCAGGCATATAGTACGCTTTGAGAGTCCAGTGTGCCCTGTCCCTGCTCCCCGCACTAGGCTTGAAGTGCGTGTCTCCAGTCCGGTGCCTCCAGTTCCGGCACCACGCACCAGGCCTACAGTGCGTATCAGCCGGCCAGAGTCTGCTGTCTGCCCAACGGCGCCTGAACTGTCCGTCTGCCAAGCGCCGCATGAACTGCCCGTCTGCCATGAGCCTACAGATCCTTCCGCCAGACAGGAGCAGCCAAAGCCTTCCGCCAGACAGGATCAGCCTGAGCCATCCGTCTCCGCAGCGCCATCTGAGCCATCCGTCTCCGCAGCGCCATCTGAGCCATCCATCTCCCCAGCGCCATCTGAGCCATCCGTCTCCCCAGCGCCGTCTGAGCCATCCGTCTGTCCCGAGCCATTAGAGCCGCCCGTCTGTCCCGAGCCGTCAGAGCCGTTAGTCAGTCAGGAGCCGCTAGAGCCATTCGTCAGTCAGGATCTGCCAGAGCCGCCAACCAGACAGGATCTGCCAGAGCCGCCAACCAGACAGGATCTGCCAGAGCCGCCAACCAGACAGGATCTGCCAGAGCCGCCAACCAGACAGGATCTGCCAGAGCCGCCAACCAGACAGGATCTGCCAGAGCCGCCAACCAGACAGGATCTGCCAGAGCCGCCAATGAGCCATGAGCGTCCAGAGCCGTCAATGAGCCATGAGCGTCCAGAGCCGTCAGCCAGCCATGAGCGTCCAGAGCCGTCAGCCAGCCATGAGCGTCCAGAGCCGTCAGCCAGCCATGAGCGTCCAGAGCCGTCAGCCAGCCATGAGCGTCCAGAACCGTTAGCCAGCCATGAGCGTCCAGAGTCATCAGCCAGTCATGAGCTGTCCCTCAGCCCAGAGCGGCTATTTATCCAGAACTGCCCCTCAGTCCAGAGCTGTCTCTCTGTCCGGAGCTGCCTTTCAGTCCGGAGTTGCCCCTCTATCCTGAGCTACCTCTCTATCCTGAGCTACCTCTCTATCCTGAGCTATCCCTCTGTCCTGAGCTATCCCTCTGTCCTGAGCTATCCCTCTATCCCGGTGCTGCCCCTTGTGTCGATGTTACCTAAAAGATTTAGTGGGTGTAATATGAGGGTGGTCATTTGTAGGGGGAGATGTAAGCTGGGATTGACTATGGTGGGGTGGGGACCTCGCCCTGAGCCTGAGCCACCACCGTGGTCAGATGCCCACCCAGACCCTCCCCTAGACTTTCTGCTGGTGCACCCGGAGTTCGCACCTTATGGGGGGGGTTATGTCACGTTCCTGACCTATTTCTGTTAGTTTGTTGTATGTGTTAGTTGGTCAGGACGTGAGTTTGGGTGGGCATTCTATGTTTTCTGTTTCTATGTTGGTTTAAGGGTTGCCTGGTATGGCTCTTAATTAGAGGCAGGTGTTTGGCGTTCCTCTAATTGAGAGTCATATTTAGGTAGGTTGTTTCACAGTGTTCGTTGTGAGTGGATGTCTCCTGTGTCAGTGTTTGTCGCACCATACGGGACTGTTCGGTTTGTTTTTGTACATCGTAATTTTGTGTAGTCTATTTTCCCTGTTCGTGCGTTCTTCGTGTTTATGTAAGTTCGTCGTCCAGGTCTGTCTACTCCGTTTGTTGTTTTGTTAGTTTATAGTGAAGTTCGTGTTTTCGTCTTTTCTTTAAATAAATTATGTGTTCACAACCCGCTGCGCCTTGGTTCCATCACTACTCCTCCTCTTCGGTTGAAGAGGAGGAGGACCACCGTTACAGGTTTAGTAATTTTATCAAATAGATTAGTATAGTTCAAATCAAGATATGCGTTTACTAGCGCTCAACCTGTGTTCACTGTAAATCATTGTTGACTAACTGCAACAGGCAATAGTACGGGTTCGATAAACCAAACCCAATTTATCACAAAGGTTGGATCTTGAATAGAATTTACAACGTAAATCAACATCTCTTAATCAAAACTATACTGACAGAAGTACAGAAAATAGTGTACCTGAACAATGGCCAAATCCATTCGAGTAACGTAATTGTGTATCCCATCTACTGAGGTAGTTTTACGTCGTTACACAACAAATCATCCTGTCTCTAGCAATGTACCCTGAAAATTAGTTGCCAATACAATACCAAAACGAACTGTCTAATTCATGCCTCTAGGAAAAAGATCTACTTACTCCAACTGAGTTTTGCATCCAAACTATTGTATAAGTAAAAGCAACTTCTCAACTTTCTCTATTCCAAAGTGTAAACGTACCATATACTTCGCTAAATCTAAATCGCATGTCAGTCATCCATAATAATTATAACATTCCGATGGGCAATACTTTATCGTATTTCTCCATTATTCTTTAAAATTCATCAGATTTAGGTAAATGTCTCTCCTATGATTCAGTATTGTAAATACACGACTCCATTCCCAATACGTTGTTGCAGCAGACCATTTAGGCAAGACAACGCATTCCATCGAAATTGCCTCGCTATTATTTTGAATGAATTAGTCTCTCAATTCAACCTAAACAACCTATTAAAACGTTCAGTTCATATCTTGAACAAACACTAACAACCGTATCTTTCCGGGCAAAACCTATACATTTTTGAATCACCATCAGAATTAATTTTAGTCTATCATGTCAGGGCTGAGATACTAAACCGCGTCTCCCGCGCCGCAGTCGAAAAATGCTTCTCCGTCATAGCCAACCCTATCTGCCTTCTCCATAGCATCTGCAAGTTAACACCTTCGTAACTCTCCCTCTCTTTTTCTGGCTTCAGACAACCACACTCTAGCCGTGTCTAGACTCTCTACCTTCTGCTGTACCAAATTTATCATTAATAGGAATCTTTCTACATCCATACTCTCAAACTCGTACATTCCTCTCCACCCTGGGCATTAGATTCACCCAAACATTCCATCGGGATCCCCGTCGACTGGGAGCACCTCCTTCCACTCTCTATCACTCCTCTCCTTACCATTATTTTTCTCTAGAACTGGTTTCAACTTCCTCAAAAACCTTTCTATTTCTGGAGACATTATATATCCCGTGCGTATACCCGCGTATGTGTGTACATTTATTTAAATGATCAACCTAATGTTCTATCTTATTTTAAACGCTCCACTTGACGTTATGAATTATTTAACCGCTCTACCTATCGTTGTAAATTATTTTAACCTATCAAACTAAATCTTCCTGTTTAATACCCTCATCGATGCAATGTGGATCCCCTAGGAATATCCAGTCTCCTTCTGTAATATTCAACGTACTGTCATGCGTTAGGCAAAATTGTCCCATATGAACTGTGTCCCTGACACTTTCTTTTAAAACATTCAATCTTGGTATTAGTACGCCGACTAAATACCCAATGCACCACAATTACACGGCAAACTTATTTTTCTTTTTAGACACAACCTTCTCCGTTATATCCACGTTCACCTCACACCTCACATACCAATAGATTCGCCGACCTATTCTCACTCAAACTGGTAGTTCTACCCAGTGCATTGCATTCGTTATCATATGGTCATTTAACCTCTTTAGTCCCCAACTATTCTCATTTTCACTTCACACTCACTCTTCTCATCCACTCAGTACATTTCATTTACACATTGCATTTTTGAATGGTTTTGATCAAATAAAATTGCATTTACCACTATCGGTATGAAATTGTTTATATACTAAATAGAGCGTTAACCTGTCTAGGATCAGCGTGGCGCTAGCGGCACACCCCCCCCCCCCCACTGAAAAACCAGTGCCGCGAAATTCAAAAAAAATATTTTTTTAAAATATTTAACTTTCACACATTAAAGTCCAATACAGCTAATGAAAGACACAGATCTTATGAATCCAGTCAACATTTCCGATTTTTAAAATGTTTTACAGGGAAGACACAATATGTAAAGATGTACATCTATTACCTAAAAACACATTAGCATATTCCACCATCTTTTATTTGTCCACCAACACCAGTAGCCATCACCAATTCGGCTAAACTAAGATATTTATAGCCCCTAACCAACAAAAAAACTCATTAGATGACAGTCTGATAACATATTTATGGTATGGGATAGGTTTTGTTAGAAAAAAGTGCATATTTCAGGTATATGGCATAGTTTACAATTGCACCCACCATCACAAATGGACTAGAATAATTACAATGAGCAACGTGTTTACCTAACTACTAATCATCAAACATTTCGTAAAAATACACAGCATACACGAATCGAAAGACACAGATCCTGTGAATACAGACAATATTTCAGATTTTCTAAGTGTCTTACAGCGAAAACACAATAAATCGTTATATTAGCTTAGCACATAGCAATTAGCAGCCCAGCATTGATTCTAGCCAAAGTGAGCGATAAAAGTCAACATCGCCAAAAGATATTAATTTTTTCACTAACCTTCTCAGAATTCTTCCGATGACACTCCTGTAACATCACATTACAACATGCATATACAGTTTGATCGAAAATGTTTATATTTAGCCACCAAAATCATGGTTAGACAATGTGAAATGTAACTCGGCTGGTCAGAATTTGTCCTTGCGCCACTTAGACAGTGATCTACTCTTATACATAAATACTCATAAACGTGACTAAAAAATATAGGGTGGACAGGGATTGATAGACAATTTAATTCTTAATACAATTGCGTTATTACATTTTTTAATTTATCCTTACTTTTCAATACAGTTTGCGCCAAGCGAAGCTACGTCAAAAAACATGGCGTCCTAAGCCACTAAAATGTTTCGACAGAAACACGATTTATCATAATAAAAATGTCCTACCTTGAGCTGTTCTTCCATCAGTATCTTGGGCAAAGGATCCTTTCTTGGGAGAAATCGTCTTTTGGTGGAAAGCTGTCCTCTTGCCATGTGGAAATGTCAACTACGTTCGGGATGAACTGAAAAGCGTGTCCAACTTTTCACATCGTTGCAAAAATAAATGTCACAAAATCGCACTAAACGGATATAAATTGCTATAAAACGCTTTAAATTAACTACTTTGTGATGTTTGTAACTCCTATAACGAGTGAAAAGATGACCGGAGAAATATAACAGGCTAAACTAATGCTTGGAACAGGAGAGGGTCGGTGTCTTCCACGCGCGTTACGCAGCAAGAAAAGACTTGCTAGCTAAAGGTTTTTTTCATTTGTAGGGCCTGTGAACGAGCAATCGAGCCCGTTGGAATCGTCATCACGTAAAGGCATCCAGGGGAAGACGTAAGAAGTGTCCGTATAGTCATAGCAACGACAGTGCCCGTTTAAATGACTTCAGAAAAGTGGCCAACGTTTCTCAAATCTGACTCCATGTCAGGGAAATTGCTGTAGAATGGGCTCTGTTCCACTTAGAGACAAAATTTCAACTCCTATAGAAACTATAGACTGTTTTCTATCCAATAATAATAATAATATGCATATTGTACGATCAAGGATTTTGTGGGAAGCCGTTTAAAAAATTAGCCACATTAGCATAAATAGTCTAAACAGCGCCCCCATCCCCAACAGGTTAAATTTGGTAACTTACATCAGACTCGTATCTCACAAATAAATTTGGATAAAGCCAATATGCAGAATTTTAGTAGTCACAATAGGTATCGGCTAACCTGTTTTTCATTTTGTAGACCAGTCTTTCTTTGTGAAAAACGTCTTCCGACGACAGTCAATGCCAATTTGCTGGTATGATGTCCAGCGATCTCCCTTGCCAGACCAACGTCGGGGTTACCATGAAAGAGATTTGCGTCAGTTCAAATCTGGCATCAGGACAAAATGTGATTCATAGTCACCGAATATAGTTTAAGTATTTTAATTAAACTCAAAAGATAAATGGCAAATGCAATTTTCGTATATACGGGTTCACTGGATCTCCGCGCAGGGTAGATCAGATAACTGTGGAATGTACTCAATATAGTAGTTTTATACTATGACTAGTTTATTCTCAACTCTTCCAGTTGGCCTATCATAGTAGAGGTTTAGCATGGTTCATACTCTTGCACCTCCTTTGTGGGCCCCCAAACTTGTCCAAGCCCCTTGGCGTTTTCCTTCTCCACATCTGGTTGTTGGGTAGAGCAGCTCCATTCTGTGTCCCCCTCGATTATTCCCTCAAACAATTCCTAATATGGTATTGTTCAGTCCCTTCACCATCCTGGTTGGTCTAGAGAGATTGTGTGTGTGTGTGCAACAAAACATCATTCACCTTTAACCATTATGCTAACAGCCTATAAACATAAATCCTAACAGTATGTGACCAATAACATTTGATTTGAGGACACTATTGTTCAGAGGAGCTAGCCATTAACACAGCTAACACAATAACTTCAAACTGAATCTTGAAAGACTGCACACTACCGGTAGTTCGTTTCATTTTTACCTTTTTTCAATTTACATTTCTTTGTACATATATATGCATAAAAATGATGCCAGCTGATGTATGATTTTTAATGGCTAAGAAACGCTGCCTGCCTTGTCTGCCTGTCTCGTCCCGACTCGCGACACGTTCATTACTATGGGATTGCTGGAGATCGAATTTGAATATTGAAACAATGTTGCAAATGTTGGCGAGACATACAGCAAGGTTTATATTTAAATTGGTACTCGACCAATGGTTGCCATTTTCACAGTTAATTGTTCAGTTTCCTTATTCCTTGTATTCCTTCATTTTCATCTAATTCTTCACTTCAGAAATGTCTGAAATTACTTCATTCACTGCACTCATTTGTAATAAAGTACACACCGTGTTACTTTCCTTCTTCCTTTTCTTTCTTCTTCTTGACAATATTTCTCCACTGAGATCGCCTAATTTCAATGGGTTCAATGACATTTATTTTTATTTTTCTTAACCACCAGAGGGCAGTGTCGCTATTCTGGACTCCAATAGTCTTGGTACTTGGCAGCTCCTGAACACTGTACCTACTAGCAGTGCTTAGCCTTTTCCACTGGCGAAAGAAAATAAAAAATAACTGACGAATTACATAATTCTTTTGAGTTTCATTACTCACGCAACATTCTTCCCTTCAAGCAATGTCCGTTAAAGAAGTTTAATCATCTCGTCGCCACTGTAATATTTGTGTTGTGGAGAAATGACCAGGCAGAAGACGGGAGTACAGTTAGATTTCGTGCTCTACGGTTCCCGGCACAATAGTGCGCATGTGCATTTCCTATTAGGTGTAGTAACATAACACTGCCGTAATACATCACTGCTTAGTGACAGCATAGTAACTAACATAAACAGATGTAGATCCCAGATACTGCAAACACAAACTATAATGTCCCATTGCCAATATCACTTGGTTGAAGAAGTGTATAATTGTTTGGTAATGCTGTATCCTGATGTTGTCCCATTTGAGCTTAAGGAAGAAAATCCCAACATGACGCAAATTCCAAATATCAAGATAGAAAAGGGTTAATTGTAGCAATGAGGCACATTTTACGTTCTATTTACAACATTAGACTGTTGTTGTACCGTACATACGTAAATGCAGCCACATACACTTGAGGCAGAGAGGTTTTGACCCTCATTGTCTGAGGTCTTAGCCCTGACTTCTAGATTGCTCCAGGGGTGGGGGTGGGATCTGTCTGTCAGTAGGTCTATCTGTCTGTGTATTTGTTACAACCTGGGTACATGTTTTACTTTTTCAGCTAATGATGGACTGTAATTTTGGCAAAGTGGTTGTATGCTAATATTAGCGTGAGAAAGACTAGCAGTTTTTTTGGTTGCTTACCAATGTGTAACTTGGATGGCACCAATGGTTTACAAATATTTGCAGAAGGGCTGACAAATATTGAAGTATGGGCACCCAGCAAGGACTGTGTAATTGCATACGCAAACAGAAGCATATGTTAAGTCCCTGTGTTTCACCACATAAGGTCTTTCCGTCCAGAACCTTTTTCACAAATCCGAGTCACTACTTCCTGACACTCCCTGCGGGCAGCCACTCAACCTGTGTATCTAGAGGTGGGTAGAGCTTTTGAACCAGTACATTGTCATTAGTGATAGAACCCAAAGTATGAACTGATGCTCGAACGTTCCACAATTCAAACACTTTGAGGTTTCTAAATTCTTTAGCTACAAGTACGTATAAAAAAATTCTTCAAAAAACATTTGAAGAATATTGTTACATCTTGGGAGATTAACCAAGCCTTGCATATTATTATTCATTAATTTGCTCTGAACTAATATAGGTAACAGCATTAGCATATCAAGTGGGAATGAAAAGCTTCCACTTGTAAAGTTAAGATATGCAAACAGAAAAACATTATCTTGGAAGCTTTTTGTTCTTGTTGTCAGGATCATAACACACCAAATGTACAGTATCCCTGTCACGTTCCTGACCTGTTTTCCTTTGTCTTGTATTTATTTTAATTGGTCAGGGCGAGAGTTGGGTGGGTTTGTCTATGGTTGATTTTCTATGTTGGGATTTTTGTGTTCGGCCTGGTATGATTCTCAATCAGAGGCAGCTGTCAATCGTTGTCCCTGATTGAGAATCATACTTAGGCAGCCTGGGTTTCACGTGTGTTTTGTGGGTGTTTGTTTCCGTGTTTGTGTTTTTCACCACACGGTACTGCATAGGTTTCTGCACTTCGTTTATTTGTTTTGTAATTCAGTGTTCAGTTTTGTTATATTAAATCATTATGAACACTAACCACTCCGCGTATTGGTCCGATCCGTCTCGCCTCTCCTCGTCCGAGGAGGACGAATATGAAAGCCGTTACAATCCCCTGCATGTAGTTACCACACTTTGTTTAGTTATGTTTGCATATTGTTTTGTCTGCTTGGTTACAATAAAGACGTAGACTAACGCCCAGGTTTGTTTGGCTCTCAGTGACACACCATGTACACTGACAATCTCCTCCCAGAAAGATATCCCCCCCCCCCCCCCCCCCCACAGACATGGAGTTCTAACCACAGACCTATGGGTTCTAACTCAAATGAAAAGCTCTGCGTGCAAAATATCTGTCACGTCGTGTGTATAGGTGGCAGGAAAGTCAGGCGCAGGAGAATCTAACTTGGTATGAATGGAGTAGTTTAATAATTAAAAGAAACACAGCTCCAAAACCATCTTACATAATAAAAGCAAAGTGGGTACGAGGACCCGTCGCGTACCAATACAAACAACACGAGCATGAAAACACAAAAAATCTCTGACAAGGACATGAGGGGAAACAGAGGGTTAAATACACAACAGGTAATGAATGGGATTGGAACCAGGTGTGTAGGGAGACAAGACAAAACAAAACCAATGGAAAATTAAAAATGGATCAATGATGGCTGGAAGACCGGTGACGTTGACAGCCGAGCACAGCCCGAACAAGAAGAGGTATCGATGTCGGTAGAAGTCGTGACAATATCAACACGGTGTGGAGAGAGAGACACATTACTAATCAGGGTTTTCACTTTTATAATTTATACTCCCTTAGACATACTCAATAGAGGCTTTGTGACATCTCGATTCACCACATAGAGGGCTAAGTACAGAGATTTTGGTGCATTTAAAATGTTACCTTTATTTAACTAGGCAAGTAATTTAAGAACACATTCTTATTTACAATGACGGCCTACCGGTGAACAGTGGTGAACAGTTAACTGCCTTGTTCAGGGGCAGAACAGCAGATCTTTACCTTGTCAGCTCAGGAATTCGATCCAGCAACCTTTCGGCTACTGGCCCAACGCTCTAACCACTAGGCTACCTGCCGCCCCAACTTGCATGCCGTAAATTAAAGCTTTAAGTACGGGTGTCTTGCTACAGTGAACGTTTGGTGGAGAAAAACCCAGCCTTAGCTAGTCTCCAGATCTCAACCCCATAGAAAATCTTTGGAGGGAGTTGAAAGTCCGTGTTGCCCAGCAACAGCCCCAAAACATCACTGCTCTAGAGGAGATCTGCATGGAGGAATGGGCCAAAATACCAGCAACAGTGTGTGAAAACCTTGTGAAGACTTATAGAAAACGTTTGACCTCTGTCATTGCCAACAAAGGGTATATAACAAAGTATTGAGATAAACTTTTGTTATTGACCAAATACTTATTTTCCACCATAATTTGCAAATACATCCATTAAAAATCCTACAATGTGATTTTCTGGATTTTTTTTCTCGCATTTTGTCTGTCACAGGCCTTTCTCATCTTTTTAAGTGGGAGAACTTGCACAATTGGTGGCTGACTAAATACTTTTTGGCCCAACTGTATATGTCCTTCTTCTAAATGGAGTTGGGGATTATACATCATTCACAAAGCTTCAGTTTATGGTTTAACTTCTTGCGAATATAGGGGGTGCTGTTTCGACTTAGCATAAATCGGGCTCCAGATTAAACGGCTTCCTACTCAATTCTTGCTCGTACAATATGCATATTATTATTATTATTGGATAGAAAACACTCTCTAGTTTCCAGAGCCGTTGGAATTTTGTCTCTGAGTGAAACAGAACTCCTTCTACAGCACTTTTCATGACAGGGAGTGAGATTTCAGACATCTTGGCCCCTGTTCCCAGGTCGGTTGTAATGTTCCTGTAAATGCTATGGAGAAACAGACGTCTTCCTCTGGATGTCAGTACGTGGTGACGCTTTGAATGGAGTCGATTGCGCAATCAGGGCCTGTATAAAACACCAAATACCGGAAGTAGCATTCTTTTGCTGCCTGCGCCTGACGCACGAAGGACGTCGGACTTGCCTCCTTCCAAGCGGTTGTTTAGCCAGTAATATTTCTCCGGTCATGTTTTTACTCGTTATAGGTGTTTAAAACATCATAAGGTAGTTAATTTGAACCGTTTTATAGCAATTTATATCCGTTTAGGGCGATTTTATGGCATTTCTGTGTAATACACTTTGAAGCGCTGGGCACTTTTCGAGTGCATGGTGAACGTTAGTGACCATTTCGACCGGACAAGAGGAGATCTTTCGACCAAAAGACGATTAGACCGGAGAAAGGATTCATTGCCCAAGATTCTGATGGAAGAACAGCTCATAGTAAGAACAATTTATGATGATAAATCGTGTTTCTGTCGAAAAATGTTAAACGCTTATGCCGCCATTTTGTTTGGTATAGCTTCGCTTGGCGCAACCTGTATTGAAAAGGATAATTTAAAAAATGTAATTCAGCGATTGTATTAAGAATTAAATTGTCTATCAATCGCTGTCCACCCTGTATTTTTTAGTCAAGTTTATGAGTATTTATGTATAAGACTAGATCACTGTCTAATATGGCGCCCGACATTTTCTGACCAGCTGGGCTACTTTTCTCATTGTCTAACCATGATTTTGGTGGCTAAATATGCACATTTTCGAACAAACTCTATATGTATGTTGTAATATGATGTTACAGGAGGGTCATCTGAAGAATTCTGAGAAGGTTAGTGAAAAAATTAATATATTTTGGCGATGATTACGTTATCGCTCTCTTTGGCTAGAATCAATGCTCTGGTAACGTTTGCACATGTGGTATGCTAATATAACGATTTATTGTGTTTTCGCTGTAAGACACTTAGAAAATCTGAAATATTGTCTGAATTCACAAGATCTGTGCCTTTCCATTGCTGTGAGCTGTGTATTTTTAAGAAACGTTTTATGATTAGTAATTAGGTAATACACGTTGCTCTGTGTATTTATTCTAGTCGAGTTGTGATGGTGGGTGCAATTGTAAACTATGATTTATACCTGAAATATGCACATTTTTCTAACAAAACCTATCCTATACAATAAATATGTTATCAGACTGTCATCTGATGAGGTTTTTTCTTGGTTAGTGGCTATCAATATCTTTATTTGGCCGAATTGGTGATAGCTACTGATGCAGTAAGAAAATGGTGGAGTAAGAAAATTGTTGTCTTTTGCTAACAGTGGTTAGCTAATAGATTTACATATTGTGTCTTCCCTGTAAAACATTTTACAAATCAGAGATGATGGCTTGAATCACAAGATCTGTATCTTTCATTTGGTGTGTTGGACTTGTGATTTCATGAACATTTTTTTTTATGATATCCCTGTGGCTTTAGGCTAGGCTATGCTAGTCAGCTTTTGTGTTGGGGGGGATCTCGGATCCGGGTTTGGTAGGCGTTAGAGGTTAAAGAAATAAATACTTTTAGCTCTAATCAATCAATTTTATTTTATATAGCCCTTCGTACATCAGATAATATCTCGAAGTGCTGTACAGAAACCCAGCCTAAAACCCCAAACAGCTAGAATGCAGGTGTAGAAGCACGGTGGCTAGGAAAAACTCCCTAGAAAGGCCAAAACCTAGGAAGAAACCTAGAGAGGAACCAGGCTATGAGGGGTGGCCAGTCCTCTTCTGGCTGTGCCGGGTGGAGATTATAACAGAACTATGCCAAGATGTTCAAAAATGTTCATAAGTGACAAGCATGGTCAAATAATAATCATGAATAATTTTCAGTTGGCTTTTCATAGCTGATCATTAAGAGTTGAAAAACAACAGGTCTGGGACAGGTGGCGGTTCCATAACCGCAGGCAGAACAGCTGAAACTGGAATAGCAGCAAGGCCAGGCGGACTGGGGACAGCAAGGAGTCACCACGGGCGGCAGTCCCGACGCATGGTCCTAGGGCCCAGGTCCTCCGAGAGAAAGAAAGAGAGAAGGAGAAAATTAGAGAGAGCCAAGATTTTCAAAATGTTCATAAATGACAAGCATGGTCAAATAATAATCAGGAATAAATCTCAGTTGGCTTTTCATAGCCGATCATTAAGAGTTGAAAACAGCAGGTCTGGGACAGGTAGGGGTTCCATAACCGCAGGCAGAAGAGTTGAAACTGGAATAGCAGCAAGGCCAGGCGGACTGGGGGCAGCAAGGAGTCACCACGGCCGGTAGTCCCGACGTATGGTCCTAGGGCTCAGGTCCTCCGAGAGAAAGAGAGAAGGAGAAAATTAGAGAGAGCCAAGATTTTCAAAATGTTCATAAATGACAAGCATGGTCAAATAATAATCAGGAATAAATCTCAGTTGGCTTTTCATAGCCGATCATTAAGAGTTGAAAACAGCAGGTCTGGGACAGGTAGGGGTTTCGTAACCGCAGGCAGAAACAGTTGAAACTGGAATAGCAGCAAGGCCGGGCGGACTGGGGACAGCAACGTGTCAGCATGCCCGGTAGTCCTGACGTATGGTCCTAGGGCTCAGGTTTTCAGAGAGAAAGAGAGAACGAGAGAATTAGAGAGAGCATACTTAAATTCACACAGGACACTGGATAAGACAGGAGAAGTATTCCAGGTATAACCAACTGACCCTAGCCCCCCGACACATAAACTACTGCAGCATAAATACTGGAGGCTGAGACAGGAGCGGTCAGGAGACACTGTGGCCCCATCCGAAGAAACCCCCGGACAGGGCCAAACAGGAAGGATATAACCCCACCCACTCTGCCAAAGCACAGCCCCCACACCACTAGAGGGATATCCTCAACCACCAACTTACAATCCTGAGACAAGGCCGAGTATAGCCCACAAAGGTCTCCACCACAGCACAACCAAGGGGGGGCGCCAACCCAGACAGGAAGTTCACGTCAGTAACTCAACCCACTCAAGTGACGCACCCCTCCTAGGGACGGCATGAAAGAGCACCAGCAAGCCAGTGACTCAGCCCCAGTAACAGGGTTAGAGGCAGAGAATCCCAGTGGAGAGAGGGGAACCGGCCCTGGAGAGACAGCAAGGGCGGTTCGTTGCTCCAGAGCCTTTCCGTTCACCTTCACACTCCTGGGCCAGACTACACTCAATCATATGACCAACTGAAGAGATAAGTCTTCAGTAAAGACTTAAAGGTTGAGACTGAGTCTGCGTCTCTCACATGGGTAGGCAGACTGTTCCATAAAAATGGAGATCTATAGGAGAAAGCCCTGCCTCCAGCTGTTTGCTTAGAAATTTTAGGGACAATTAGGAGGCCTGCGTCTTGTGACCGTAGCGTACGTGTAGGTATGTACGGCAGGACCAACTCGGAAAGATAGGTAGGAGCAAGCCCATGTAACGCTTTAAAGGTTAACAGTAAAACCTTGAAATCAGCCCTTGCCTTAACGGGAAGCCAGTGTAGTAGTGCCAGTAGAGCATTGCAGTAGTCTAACCTAGAAGTAACAAATGCATGGATTAATTTTTCTGCATCATTTTTGGACAGAAAATTTCTGATTTTTGCAATGTTACGTAGATGGAAAAAAGCTGTCCTTGAAACAGTCTTGATATGTTCGTCAAAAGAGAGATCAGGGTCAAGAGTAACGCCGAGGTCCTTCACAGTTTTATTTGAGACGACTTTACAACCATCAAGATGAATTGTCAGATTTAACAGAAGATCTCTTTGTTTCTTGGGACCTAGAACAAGCATCTCTGTTTTGTCCGAGTTTAAAAGTAGAAAGTTTTCAGCCATCCACTTCCTTATGTCTGAAACACAGGCTTCTAGCGAGGGCAATTTTGGGGCTTCACCATGTTTCATTGAGATGTACAGCTGTGTGTCATCCGCATAGCAGTGAAAGTTAACATTATGTTTTCGAATAACATCCCCAAGAGGTAAAATATATAGTGAAAACAATAGTGGACCTAAAACGGAACCTTGAGGAACACCAAAATGTACAGTTGATTTGTCAGAGGACAGACCATTCACAGAGACAAACTGATATCTTTCCGACAGGTAAGATCTAAACCAGGCCAGAACTTGTCCGTGTAGACCAATTTGGGTTTCCAGTCTCTCCAAAAGAATGTGGTGATCGATGGTGTCAAAGGCAGCACTAAGGTCTAGTAGCACGAGGACAGATGCAGAGCCTCGGTCTGACGCCATTAAAAGGTCATTTACCACCTTCACAAGTGCAGTCTCAGTGCTATGATGGGGTCTAAAACCAGACTGAAGCATTTCGAATACATTGTTTGTCTTCAGAAAGGCAGTGAGTTGCTGCGCAACAGCTTTTTCTAAAATTTTTGAGAGGAATGGAAGATTCGATATAGGCCGATAGTTTTTTATATTTTCCGGGTCAAGGTTTGGCTTTTTCAAGAGAGGCTTTATCACTGCCACTTTTAGTGAGTTTGGTACACATCCGGTGGATAGAGAGCTGTTTATTATGTTCAACATAGGAGGGCCAAGCACAGGAAGCAGCTCCTTCAGCAGTTTAGTAGGAATAGGATCCAGTATGCAGCTTGAAGGTTTAGAGGCCATGATTATTTTCATCATTGTGTCAAGAGATATAGTACTAAAACACTTAAGTGTCTCTCCCGATCCCAGGCCCTCGCAGAGCTGTGCAGATCCAGGACAGCTAAGCCCTGGAGGAATACGCAGATTCAAAGAGGAGTCCGTAATTTGCTTTCTAATGGTCATGATCTTTTCCTCAAAGAAGTTCATGAATTCATTACTGCTGAAGTGAAAGCCATCCTCTCTTGGGGAATGCTGCTTTTTAGTTAGCTTTGCAACAGTATCAAAAAGAAATTTTGGATTGTTCTTATTTTCCTCGATTAAGTTGGAAAAGTAGGATGATCGAGCAGCAGTGAGGGCTCTTCGGTACTGCACGGTACTGTCTTTCCAAGCTAGTCGGAAGACTTCCAGTTTTGTGTGGCGCCATTTCCGTTCCAATTTCCTGGAAGCTTGCTTCAAAGCTCGGGTATTTTCTGTATACCAGGGAGCTAGTTTCTTATGACAAATGTTTTTCGTTTTTAGGGGTGCAACTGCATCTAGGGTATTGCGCAAGGTTAAATTGAGTTCCTCAGTTAAGTGGTTAACTGATTTTTGTCCTCTGACGTCCTTGGGTAGGCAGAAGGAGTCTGGAAGGGCATCAAGGAATTTTTGTGTTGTCTGAGAATTTATAGCACGACTTTTGATGCTCCTTGGTTGGGGTCTGAGCAGATTATTTGTTGCGATTGCAAACGTAATAAAATGGTGGTCCGATAGTCCAGGATTATGTGGAAAAACATTAAGATCTACAACATTTATTCCATGGGACAAAACTAGGTCCAGAGTATGACTGTGGCAGTGAGTAGGTCCAGAGACATGTTGGACAAAACCCACTGAGTCGATGATGGCTCCGAAAGACTTTTGGAGTGGGTCTGTGGACTTCTCCATGTGAATATTAAAATCACCAAAAATTAGAATATGATCTGCTATGACTACAAGGTCTGATAGGAATTCAGGAAACTCAGAGAGGAACGCTGTATATGGCCCAGGAGGCCTGTAAACAGTAGCTATAAAAAGTGATTGAGTAGGCTGCATAGATTTCATGACTAGAAGCTCAAAAGACGAAAACGCCATTTTTTTTTTTGTAAATTGAAATTTGCTATTGTAGATGTTAGCAACACCTCCGCCTTTGCGGGATGCACGGGGGATATGGTCACTAGTGTAACCAGGAGGTGAGGCCTCATTTAACACAGTAAATTCATCAGGCTTAAGCCATGTTTCAGTCAGGCCAATCACATCAAGATTATGATCAGTGATTAGTTCATTGACTATGACTGCCTTTGAAGTGAGGGATCTAACATTAAGTAACCCTATTTTGAGATGTGAGGTATCACGATCTCTTTCAATAATGGCAGGAATGGAGGAGGTCTTTATCCTAATAAGATTGCTAAGGCGAACACCGCCATGTTTAGTTTTGCCCAACCTAGGTCGAGGCACAGACACAGTCTCAATGGGTATGGCTGAGCTGACTACACTGACTGTGCTATTGGCAGACTCCACTAAGCTGGCAGGTTGGCTAACAGCCTGCTGCCTGGCCTGCACCCTATTTCATTGTGGGGCTAAAGGAGTTAGAGCCCTATCTATGTTGGTAGATAAGATGAGAGCACCCCTCCAGGTAGGATGGAGTCCGTCACTCCTTAGCAGGTCAGGCTTGGTCCTGTTTGTGGGTGAGTCCCAGAAAGAGGGCCAATTATCTACAAATTCTATCTTTTGGGAGGGGCAGAAAACAGTTTTCAACCAGCGATTGAGTGCTGAGACTCTGCTGTAGAGCTCGTCACTCCCCCTAACTGGGAGGGGGCCAGAGACAATTACTCGATGCCGACACATCTTTCTAGCTGATTTACACGCTGAAGCTATGTTGCACTTGGTGACCTCTGACTGTTTCATCCTAACATCGTTGGTGCCGACGTGGATAACAATATCTCTATACTCTCTACACTCGCCAGATTTAGCTTTAGCCAGCACCATCTTAAGATTAGCCTTAACGTCGGTAGCCCTGCCCCCTGGTAAACAGTGTATGATCGCTGGGTGATTCGTTTTAAGTCTAATACTGCGGGTAATGGAGTCGCCAATGACTAGGGTTTTCAATTTGTCAGAGCTAACGGTGGGAGCCTTCGGCGTCTCAGACCCCGTAACGGGAGGAGTAGAGACAAGAGAAGACTCAGACTCAGACTCCGACTCGCTACATAATGGGGAAAACCGGTTGAAAGTTTCTGTCGGCTGAATGAGCGACACCGGTTGAGCATTCCAACAGCATTTCCCTCCAGAAGCCATGAGAAAGTTGTCCGGCTGCGGGGACTGTGCGGGGGGATTTATACTAACGTTACTATCTGTACTTACTGGTGGCACAGACGCTGTTTCTTCCTTTCCTACACTGAAAATACCCTTGCCTAACGATTGCGTCTGAAGCTGGGCTTGCAGCACAGCTATTTTCGCCGTAAGGCGATCGTTCTCCTGTATATTATGAGTACAGCGACTGCAATTAGAAGACATCATGTTAATGTTACTACTTAGCTTCGGCTGTTGAAGGTGTTGACGAACCATGTCCAGATAAAGCGTCCGGAGTGAAAAGGTTGAATGAGGGAAAAAAGTTGCGATGGAAAAACTAAAAATATAAACGGTAATTAAAAACAGAAACAAAACAAAAAACGTAAAGTTGTCAGCTAGCAAAGTAAAATAAAGTTCGCAGCAAATCGCACAGCAACAAAACGCACAGCAACACGTCTGCAGATTCAACAGGAAGTGACGTCAAATGTTGCAACTTTACTTTTTCTGACATTTTGCATCTTTAGGACCTTGTCTAAGTTACCAATGTTGTTTTTGACGAGAATAATTGACTTGAATAAGTCTAAAACAACATATATACAGAGACATAAGACACATTGAATCCCATGCAGTTATGTACAGTTCAAGTCGGAAGTTTACATACACTTAGGTTGGCGTCATTATAACTTGTTTTTCAACCACTCAACAAATGTCTTGTTAACAAACTATAGTTTTGGCAAGTCAGTTAGGACATCTACTTTGTGCATGACACAAGTACTTTTTCCAACAATTGTTTACAGACAGATTGTTTCACTTATAACTCACTGTATCACAATTCCAGTGGGTCAGAAGTTTACGTACACTAAGTTGACTGTGCCTTTAATCAGCTTGGAAAATTCCAGAAAAGGATATCATGACTTTAGAAGCTTCTGATAGGCTAATTGACATAATTTGAGTCAATTGGAGGTGTACCTGTGGATATATTTCAAGGCCTACCTTCAAACTCAATGCCTCTTTGCTTGACATCATGGAAAAATCAAAAGAAATCAGCCAAGACCTCAGAAAATAAATTGTTGACCTCCACAAGTCTGGTTCATCCTTGGGAGAAATTTCCAAATGCCTGAAGATATCACGTTCATCTGTACAAACAATAGTACGCAAGTTTAAACACCATGGGACCACGCAGCCGTCAAACCGCTCAGGAAGGAGACATGTTCTGTCTCCAAGAGATGATCGTACTTTGGTGCGAAAAGTGCAAATCAATCCCAGAACAACAGCAAAGAACCTTGTGAAGATGCTGGAGGAAACAGGTACAAAAGTATCTATATCCACAGTAAAACCAGTCCTATATCAACATAACCTGAAAGGCCGCTCAGCAAGGAAGAAACCACTGCTCCAAAACCGCCATAAAAAAAGCCAGACATCGGTTTGAAACTGCACATGGGGACAAAGATCATACTTTTTGGAGAAATGTCCTCTGGTCTGATGAAACAAAAATAGAACTGTTTGGCCATAATGACCATTGTTATGTTTGGAGGAAAAAGGGGGTGGCTTGCAAGCCGAAGAACACCATCCCAACCATGAAGCACGGGGGTGGCAGCATCATGTTGTGGGGGTACTTTGCTACAGGAGGGACTGGTGCATTTCACAAAATAGATGGCATCATGAGGATAGGAAATTATGTGGATATATTGAAGCAACATCTCAAGACATCAGTCAGGAAGTTAAATCTTGGTCGCAAATGGGTCTTCCAAATGGACAATGACCCCAAGCATACTTCCAAAGTTGTGGCAAAATGGCTTAAGGACAACAAAGTCAAGGTATTGGAGTGGCCATCACAAAGCCCTGACCTTAATCCTATAGAAAATGTGTGGGCAAAACTGAAAAAGCATGTGCGAGCAAGGAGGCCTACAAACCTGACTCAGTTACACCAGCTCTGTCAGGAGGAATGGGCCAAAATTCACCCAACTTATTGTGGGAAGTTTGTGGAAGGCTACCCAAAACGTCTGACCCAAGTTAAACAATTTAAAGGCAATGCTACCAAATACTAATTGAGTGTATGTAAATTTCTGACCCACTGGGAATATGGTGAAAGAAATAAAAGCTGAAATAAATCATTCTCTCTAATATTATTCGGACATTTCACATTCTTAATATAAAGTGGTTATCCTGACTGACCTAAGACAGGGAATTTTTACTAAGATAAAATGTCAGGAATGTATTTGGCTGAGGTGTATGTAAACTTCCCGAATTCAACTGTATGTACTCTCCCCTATATTTATTTGTACAGGGAAGCTGAAACGTTTAGCTCTATACTCCAGCATTTTAGATGTGAGATCAAATGTTTTATATGAGGCAACAGTACAGAATGTCACCATTTATCACCACTGTAAGTGAATTTGTCCAAATAATTATAGCACCTCAAATGGGGGGACTAGATACCTAAAGTGCTTTCATTTCTAAATGGTAAAACAGATACAGTATGTATGAAAATACCCTCAAATAAAAGGTGACATTCTTCTGTCGCCTCATATAAAACATTTGATATCACATCCAAAGTGTTGGAGTATAGAGCCAAATTAAAAATTGTAGCTTCACTGTCCAAATAAATATGAAGGGGAGTGTATGTACAGCACGACCGATTGCAGGATTTGATTGAATAGCTAAGTCCCTGTGAGACTGCCAAATGATACTCCTTTGCGCTGCGCCTGAGAAATTTTGTGCTGATATCACTCATGGCTAAATGTAAGGCCTGCTGACCACTCAGGGAGGTCCCCCATCAAATTATTGGTTTCAAATGATAATTCTATGATACTTCTATCACATCAAGGACGTCAAATACAGCTTTATTACTTTTTAAATGGGTGCATATTCATGAGTGCCGGGATCCAGATCCTGTTCTTTATAGCGTAATGCTGACTAATTTTGGCAGTGCAACCATTCCTATGACCAACCTACATATTGGTGAGTCTAAGGCGTGGCAGTGCATGAAGTGGGAATGACCAATCAATGGCACATTTTTCAGGTGATTCATGAACTATGGGATGATTCAATTGCCACACCTTCAACCCTTAGCCTACCATTTCCACGCCCCCACAGATATCGAATTAAGATAATAAAAAAATCCCCCCAAAAATGGGTCTGTTTAAGTGAAGACGTTAGTTCATCAGTGCAGAGTCCAATTTCGCTGGTCTTATATGGCTAGATGGGCTGACATTTCTCCCTGTTGGTTAAATTGATTTTTCTATATAATTTCAAGATTAATTGAAAGCTACAATACAATACATACAGCAAGACATACATCAAGACAGGCTTTATTAAAGGGGAAGTTCCGGATTTGACAACTTGTTGTTAGATGGTTCCTCATCCTAAAAGTAGTCTGTAGGCCAGGAAAACCTGTTATCCATTCACTGAACAGCCACTACAAAAGCTAGCCACTGCTAGCTAAAAATCTATGGAAGTTATGGGGGCATGTGTGCAATTGTCAAAATGTAAAATAAACTGAAATCAACTTCATATTTGGTTTGATGTTACTAAAAGGTGATTAACCTGTTTGGGCTGCAAGGGGCAGTATTGAGTAGCCAGATAAAATGTGCCCATTTCAAACGGCCTCGTACTCAATTCTTGCTCGTACAATATGCATATTATTATTACTATTGGATAGAAAACACTCTCTAGTTTCTAAAACCGTTTGAATTATATCTGTGAGTCAAACAGAACTCATTTGGCACAAACTTCCTGACCAGGAAGTGGAAAGTCTGAAATCGAGGCTCTGTTTTTCTTCCTGCCTATACATGAGCATGAAACGTAAGAGTCTACATGCACTTCATAGACCTTCCCCTGGATGTCAAGAGGCTGTGAGAGAAGACATTTCGTGTTTATCTTGGTCTGAAGTGGAATACAGGCTCTTTGTATGACGTGTCCCTCATTTCCGGTACTCTGAGGAGCGCGCGGTGGACAGTGGGATTGCCTTCTGTTTAGCTGCCGTTATGGACGACTACTATCTCCGGCTTTGATGTTATCTGATACATGTGACCATACCTTGTAAAGTATGTTTTTTCAATATAGTTTAATCAGATTATTGAAATTTTTTCGGGAGTTTTGCCGTGTTCCGTTCTCTGACTTTGTTGACAATGGAGAGATCCGTGCCACTTGGTGTGCTAAATGAAGAGGGAAAGTGTCCGTTCTAATTCCAAACAACGACTGTTCTGGACAAAGGACACCTTGTCCAACATTCTGATGAAAGATCAGCAAAAGTAAGAAACATTTTATGATGCTATTTCATATATCTGTCGAACATGTTGTACTAGACGTGGGCGGCCAACGTTTGGGTACTCTAGCTATACCGAAGCTGCATATCGTAATGAAGTTATTTTTTAGAATTCTAACACTGCGATTTCATTAAGAACTAATGGATCTATCATTTCCTATACAACATGTATTTTTTAGTTATGTTTATGAATAGCTATTTGGTCAGAATATGTGTGTCAGAAAAAGTGTCAGGAAAAATCCGGACGTAGTGGGAAAAAGTAGCTAAGTTAGCACACGGTGTAACCATTGATTTCAGCTCTAAATATGCACATTTTCGAACAAAACATAAGTGTATGTATAACCTGATGTTATAGGACTGTCATCTGAGGAAGAAAATCAAGGTTAGTCCAAAATTATATATCTTTTGCTTGTTTGTTACGATCGCTTACTTTTGCTACTGGGAAATGGCTTGTGTTTCTGGCTATTGTGGTGAGCTAATATAACGCTATATTGTGTTTTCGCTGTTAAACACTTGATAAATCGGAAATATTGTCTGGAATCACAAGATGCCTGTCTTTCAATTGCTGTACACTATGTATTTTTCAGAAATGTTTTATGATGAGTATTTAGTTATTTGGCGTTGGTGTCTGTAATTTTTCTGTCTGCTTTCGGTGCAATTTCTGATTGTAGCTGCAATGTAAACTATGATTTATACCTGAAATATGCACATTTTTCGAACAAAACATAGATTTATTGTATAACATGTTATAAGACTGTCATCTGATGAAGTTGTTTGTTGGTTAGTTTGGTTGGTTCTTGGTTAGTTAGATTGGCTTTGTGCATGCTACCTGTGCTGTGAAAAATGTCTGTCCTCTTTTGTATTTGGTGGTGAGCTAACATAAATATACGTGGTGTTTTCGCTGTAAAACATTTTAAAAATCGGACATGTTGGCTGGATTCACAAGATGTGTACCTTTCATATGCTGTATTGGACTTGTTAATGTGTGAAAGTTAAATATTTAAAAAATATATATTTTGAATTTCGCGCCCTGCACTTGAGCTGGCTGTTGTCTTACGTGTACCGGTGTCGGGCTGCAGATATTAAGACATTTTTTTTAAACATGCACATGTAAAGGACGTCACTCTGCTTAGCGAGTGCCACCTCCTGATTTGGTTCACACCGAGGCTCAAACCCAGGACCTCTTCCTTGCTAGTACGCGTGACTACCCTACCATTTGACCCAGGTCTGGTATTTTTTTGCTTCAACTCTGACCCAACTACGTTTGATGAATGGTACAGTTGAAGTCGGAAGTTTACATACACCTTAGCCAAATACATTTAAACTGAGTTTTTCACAATTCCTGACATTTTATCCTAGTAAAAATTCCCTGTCTTAGGTCAGTTAGGATCAACACTTTATTTTAAGAATGTGAAATGTCAGAATAATAGTAGAGAGAGTGATTTATTTCAGCTTTTATTTCTTTCATCACATTCCCAGTGGGTCAGAAGTTTACATACACTCAATTAGTATTTGGTAGCATTGACTTTAAATTGTTTAACTTGGGTCAGACGTTTTGGGTAGCCTTCCACAAGCTTCCCACAATAAGTTGGGTGAATTTTGGCCCATTCCTCCTGACAGAGCTGGTGTAACTGAATCAGGTTTGTAGGCCTCCTTGCTTGCACATGCTTTTTCAGTTTTGCCCACACATTTTCTATAGGATTAAGGTCAGGGCTTTGTGATGGCCACTCCAATACCTTGACATGGTTGTCCTTAAGCCATTTTGCCACAACTTTGGAAGTATGCTTGGGGTCATTGTCCATTTGGAAGACCCATTTGCGACCAAGATTTAACTTCCTGACTGATATCTGAGATGTTGCTTCAATATATCCACATAATATTCCTACCTCATGATGCCATCTATTTTGTGAAGTGCACGTCCCTCCTGCAGCAAAGCACCCCCACAACATGATGCTACCACCCCGTGCGTCACGGTTGGGATGGTGTTTGGCTTGCAAGCCTCCCCCTTTTTCCTCCAAAGATAACAATGGTCATTATGGCCAAACCATTCTATTTTTGTTTCATCAGACCAGAGGACATTTCTCCAAAAAGTATGATCTTTGTCCCCATGTGCAGTTGCAAACCGTTGTCTGGCTTTTTTTATGGCGGTTTTGGAGCAGTTGTTTCTTCCTTGCTGAGCAGCCTTTCAGGTTATGTCGATATAGGACTCGTTTTACTGTGGATATAGATACTTTTGTACCTGTTTCCTCCAGCATCTTCACAAGGTCCTTTGCTGTTGTTCTGGGATTGATTTGCACTTTTCGCACCAAAGTACATTAATCTCTTGGTGACAGAACACGTCTCCTTCCTGAGCGGTTTGACGGCTGCGTGGACCCATGGTGTTTATACTTGCATACTATTGTTTGTACAGATAAACGTGGTACCTTCAGGCATTTGGAAATTTCTCCCAAGGATGAACCAGACTTGTGGAGGTCTACAATTTTTTTTCTGAGGTTTTGGCTGATTTCTTTTGATTTTCCCATGATGTCAAGCAAAGAGGCATTGAGTTTAAAGGTAGGCCTTGAAATATATCCACAGGTACACCTCCAATTGACTAAAAGTATGTCAATTAGACTATCAATGTAACGGCTTTCATATTCGTCCTCCTCGGACGAGGAGAGGCGAGACGGATCGGACCAATACGCAGAGTGGTTAGTGTTCATTATGATTTATTATAACTAAAAACTGAACACTGAATTACAAAACAAATAAACGAAGTGCAGAAACCTATACAGTACCGTGTGGTGAAAACACAAACACGGAAACAAACACCCACAAAACACACGTGAAACCCAGGCTGCCTAAGTATGATTCTCAATCAGGGACAACGATTGACAGCTGCCTCTGATTGAGAATCATACCAGGCCAAACACAAAAATCCCAACATAGAAAATCAACCATAGACAAACCCACCCAACTCACGCCCTGACCAACTAAAATAAAGACAAGACAAAGGAAAACAGGTCAGGAACGTGACAATCAGAAGCTTCTATGACACAATTTTCGGGAATTTCCCAAGCTGATTAATTGCACCGTCAACTTAGTGTATGTAAACTTCTGACCCACTGGAATTGTGATACAGTGAGTTATAAGAGAAAAAATCTGTCTGTAAACAATTGTTGGAAAAATTACCTGTGTCGTGCACAAAGTAGATGTCCTAACCGACTTGCCAAAACTATAGTTTGTTAACGACATTTGTGGAGTGGTTGAAAACATGTTTTAATGACTCCAACCTAAGTGTATGTAAACTTCCGACTTCAACTGCATATGTACAGTACTGGATGTCTGTACCAATGGCCCAAAATTATTATTAAGTTAATTACTGGCTATAGGGATATACGGCATAGAGCTCTGGTCGTTGTGTCCAGTTCTGAATGGCCCTTCTAGTGTGTAGTCTCCATGGCTCTGTGGTCAATGACTAAAACCAATTATTTTGCAACATGTTATGGGGTAAATACGCATTATTCTTTTGTGGCGTTAAACATGAATACTGGTATAATATACAAACTGATTTATTTGGTAACACTTTACTTTAACCCTTGTGTTGTCTTAAGGGTAAAAAATGACCCGACACTCTGTTTAACAGCAGAGAAAACCCCCAAAATTATATTTTTTACAACTTGAAATTGTATGACTTTTCCGAGAGTGGCACCAACATTAGAAAAATTGAAACATTGCTTCATATTTGTTCATATTTCCATGAAAGCTGTACACCACCAGGGTACAAAGATTGTCTTTGGGTCATTTTTGACCCGGCAGTTATAAAATAATGTACACACCACAAAAACCACACACACACACACACACACACACACACACACACACACACACACACACACACACACACACACACACACACACACACACAATGAGAACTTGAGATTATGTGTGCTACTGGTTGAAATCAGCCAGCATGCTGCGTGCTTAGCCCAGTGCGGGCTATTCCACCTTGCCGCACTGGTAGGGCTAGGTTGGGCATCGAGCCGGGAGCCATGAAGCCGGCCCAACATATCTGGCCTCCAGTACGTCTCCTCGGGCCGGTGTACATGGCACCAGCCTTACAGGTGGTGTCCCCGGTTCGCCTGCATAGCACAGTGCGGGCTATTCCACCTCGCCGCACTGGCAGGGCTACGGGGACCATTCAACCTGGTAAGGTTGGAGAGGCTCGGTGCTCAAGAGCGCGTGTCCTCCTTCACGGTCCGGTATATCCGGCGCCACCTTCCC
This sequence comes from Salvelinus fontinalis, assembly GCF_029448725.1. NCBI lineage: Eukaryota > Metazoa > Chordata > Actinopteri > Salmoniformes > Salmonidae > Salvelinus > Salvelinus fontinalis. The sequence goes on from NW_026600904.1 coordinate 58,415, forward strand.
GCCCCAGCCCTTTACCACCAGTGCCTACACCACGCACCAAGCCTCCTGTGTGTCCCCAGAGTCCTGTGCGTCCTGTTGCTGCTCCCCGCACTAGCCCTGAGATGCGTGCCCTCAGCCCGGTACTTCCAGTTCCGGCACCACGCATCAGGCCTATAGTGCGTCTCAGCCGGCCAGAGTCTGTCGTCTGCCCAGCGGTGCCTGAACTGCCCGTCTGCACAGCGGCGCCTGAACGGCCCGTCTGCCCAACTCCGTCTGAACTGTCCGTCTGCCCAACGCCGTCAGAGCTGGCCGTCTGCCAAGCGCCATCGGAGCCATCCGTCTCCCCAGCGCCATCTGAGCCATCCGTCTCCCCAGCGCCATCTGAGCCATCCGTCTCCCCAGCGCCATCTGAGCCATCCGTCTCCCCAGCGCCGTCTGAGCCATCCGTCTCCCCAGCGCCGTCTGAGCCATCCGTCTGTCCCGAGCCGTTAGAGCCGCCTGTCTGTCCCGAGCCGTCAGAGCCGTTCGTCAGTCAGGAGCCGCTAGAGCCATTCGTCAGTCAGGATCTGCCAGGGCCGCCAACCAGACAGGATCTGCCAGAGCCGCCAACCAGACAGGATCTGCCAGAGCCGCCAACCAGACAGGATCTGCCGGAGCCGTCAGACAGTCATGAGCTGCCTTACAGTCATGAGCTGCCCTACAGTCATGAGCTGCCCTACAGTCATGAGCTGCCCTACAGTCATGAGCTGCCCTACAGTCATGAGCTGTCCTTCAGTCATGAGCTGCCCTACAGTCATGAGCTGCCCTACAGTCATGAGCTGCCCTACAGTCATGAGCTGCCCTACAGTCATGAGCTGCCCTACAGTCCGGAGCTGCCACTCAGTCCGGAGCTGCCACTCAGTCCGGAGCTGCCACTCAGTCCGGAGCTGCCACTCAGTTCGGAGCTGCCACTAGTCCGGTGTTGCCCCTCTGTCCTGAGCTACCTCTCTGTCCTGAGCTACCTCTCTGTCCTGAGCTACCTCTCTGTCCTGAGCTACCTCTCTGTCCTGAGCTACCTCCAAAATCATGTGGGGGCCTTGGGGAGGATTCTTAGGCTAAGGTCGTGGGCGAGGGTTGCCACTCAAAGGACGCTAAGGAGGGGGACAAAGACATTGGTGGAGTGGTGTCCTCGTCCACCGCCGGAGCCGCCACCGCGGACAGATGCCCACCCAGACCCTCCTCTTGAGTTGTAGGGGTGCGTTCGGAGTCCGCACCTCAGGAGGGGGGTACTGTAACGTCCTGACCAGAGTTATTATGTGTTTTGCTTGTTTAGTGTTGGTCAGGACGTGAGCTGGGTGGGAATTCTATGTTGTGTGTCTAGTTTGTCTGTTTCTATGTCCAGCCTAATAAGGTTCTCAATCAGAGGCAGATGGTAATCGTTGTCCCTGATTGAGAATCATATATAGGAGGCTTGTTTTGTGTTGGGATTTTGTGGGTGTTTGTTTCCTGTCTCTGTGGTTGTCTGCACCAGATAGGTCTGTCTCGGTTTTTGCACATTTTGTTATTTTGTATGTTGTTTGTAGTGTTTCACTTGTTCTTTTATTAAACATGTTGAACACTAGCCGCGCTGCACTTTGGTCCTCTCCTTCACCTATGGAAGAAAGCCGTTACAGGCATGGACAACCTGGACAAGGTGATTGGAACTTACAGCTGCAGGAAGATGACTGCCTGCTGGCCCCTGGTCATCTTCCATAACATCATTGATGTGTCCTCATACAGTGCCTTTGTGATATGGAACAAGATCAACCCTATCTGGATGCCTGATAAGCGGAACAAGAGGAGGGTGTTCCTGGAGCAGCTGGGAAAGGCACTTGTAACCCCACATATTCAAAGAAGGGAGTGCCTACCCCGCAGAGCAGCTTCTGCAGCGCTTGTGAAAGCTGTTCAGGGGGCTGAATCTTGTCCTGATCCACCTGAGGCTGCAGCTGGGGCAGGCAAGAGAAGATGCCAATTCTGCCCCCCAAAGAAGGACTGTAAAACAAATACTATGTTCTGCACATGCGAGAAATACATCTGCAAAGTCCATGCACACATACTTGCATACTGTCCTACATGTGATAATTAGAGTTGATTGATTTATGTTCATCACATTTTTGTTTTGTATCTATTATCTTATTTTATTCTTATTTATTATTGTTGCTTATACACCTTGTGGGTGGGGTCAATGGTTAAGAAATGGGAGAAGACTAGTATTTTGTAGTTGAATTCTTCATTGTACAGTATATAAGAATATATCACTGTTGCCAAAAAAGTTCAAGACTGTTATTTCCCTTCAATAAAATGCATTCAAAACAACTTTCTGCACATTTCTTCTGCTTTCCTAGGCTATACACGTGCTATCTCCTAGGCTATACACGTGCTATCTAAAAAGGTATGTTTACACGCTATGCAGTACCTTTAGCAATTATATTAATAATAATAATAAAATTCTACTTTAGTATAGAAAACAATTATGACAGGTGTGTTGTAATAAAAATGAGTGGTGTCCACTGATTAAATGCAGTCTTTCTGCATTGTGAAGAGGGAAAACCCAGATATTCACTAAGTTTGTAATGAATGACAAGTTGTTTCTTCATGCAAAATAGATTTGAAATTTAAAATTCTATCAAGCTGCTTTATTTTAGGGATTAAGTGAAGGCGGGTCCTTTCTTACCCTTAGGACAAGGGGAGTATACAGAATGTTAAGACTAGAGGTCGACCGATGATTTTTCAACGTCGATACCGATTATTGGAGGACCAAAAAAAGCAGATACCGATTAATCAGCCAATTTTTATTTATATATTTGTAATAATGACAATTACAACAATACTGAATGAACACTTTTACCTTAACTTAATATAATACATCAATAAAATCAATTTAGTCTCAAATAAATAATGAAACTTGTTCAATTTGGTTTAAATAATGCAAAAACAAAGTGTTGGAGAAGAAAGTAAAAGTGCAATATTTGCCATGTAAAAAAGCTCATGTTTAAGTTCCTTTCTCAGAACATGAGAACATATGAAAGCTGGTGGTTCTTTTTAACATGAGTCTTCAATATTCCCAGGTAAGAATTTTTAGGTTGTAGTTATTTTAGGAATTATAGGACTATTTCTCTCTATAACATTTGTATTTCTTATACCTTTGACTATTGGATGTTCTTATAGGCACTAAAGTATTGCCAGCCCAATCTCGGGAGTTGATAAGCTTGATGTCATAAACAGTGCAATGCTTGAAGCACAGCAAAGAGCTGCTGGCAAATGCTCGAAAGTGCTTTTTGAATGAATGCTTACGAGCCTGCTGCTGCCTACCACTGCTCAGTCAGACTGCTCTATCAAATATCAAATCATAGACTTAATTTTAATATAATAACACACAGAAATACGAGACTTAAGTCATTAATATGGTCAGATCTGGAAACTATCTGTAACGGCAGTCTAAGTCGTCCTCCTCAGACGAGGAGAGGCGAGAAGGATCTGAGGACCAATGTGCAGCGTGGTAATTTTCCATGATTTAATTAACACAAAACAAGACAACAAAACAAACTAACCGTCACAGTCCTAGCTGGTGCAGACAAAACACAAAGACAGGAAACAACCACCCCCAATCTCCAACACAAAACAAGCCACCTATATATGATTCTCAATCAGGGACAACGATTGACAGCTGTCTCTGATTGAGAACCATATTAGGCTGAACACAGAAACAGACGAACTAGACACACAACATAGAATTCCCACCCAGCTCACGTCCTGACCAACACTAAACAAGCAAAACACATAAGAACTCTGGTCAGGACGTTACACTATCATTTCGAAAACAAAACGTTTATTCTTTCAGTGAAATACGGAACCATTCCGTATCTTATCTAACGGATGGCATCCATAAGTCTAAATATTGCGGTTACATTGCTCAACCTTCAATGGTATGTCATAATTCTGTACAATTCTGGCAAATTATTTACGGTCTTTGTTAGGAAGAAATGGTCTTCACGCAGTTCGCAATGAGCCAGGCAGCCCAAACTGCTGCATATTTTCTGACTCTGCTTGCACAGAACGCAAGAGAAGTGACACAATTTCCCTAGTTAATTAATTGATGTTTATGGTGAGGTACACATTGGTGCTTTTTTTTCGCAAATGCGCTTGTTAAATCATCACCCGTTTGTTGAAGTAGGCTGTGATTCAATGATAAATTAACAGGCACCACATCAATTATATATCATTTACATTTACATTTAAGTCATTTAGCAGACGCTCTTATCCAGAGCGACTTACAAGTACATACATTCATACTTTTTTTGTACTGGCCCCCCGTGGGAATCGAACCCACAACCCTGGCGTTGCAAGCGCCATGCTCTACCAACTGAGCCACACGGGGCATATGTATATTATATGCAACGCAGGACAAGCTAGATCAACTAGTAATATTCACAACCATGTCTAGTTAACTAGTGATTATGTTAAAATTGATTGGTTTTTATAAGATAAGTTCAATGCTAGCTAGCAACTTACCTTGGCTCCTTGCTGCACTCACGTAACAGGTAGTCAGCCTGCCACGTAGTCTCCTCGTGGAGTGCAATGTAATCGGCAATAATCGGTGTCCAAAAATGCCGATTACCGATTGTTATGAACACTTGAAATCTGCCCTAATTAATCGTCCATACCGATTAATTGGTCGACCTCTAGTTAAAACTACACAAGGGTTAAGGTAGGCTACACATACAGTATAAACCACTTACTAGTAGTTTATAAGTCTGTATATAAGTTGCTAAAAAGCCTTTATTGTGTCTTATTAGCCATTTATAAGGCCTTGTTTAAGTGTTTTCCTATTCCAAGTAATAGAAGGTGGATATCCTATCCACCTTCTGCCCCCAGCTGTGCCCTGGACACCATATGTGAATTGATTGCCCCCATCTATCTTCAGAGCTCGTGCTACTAGGTGACCTAAACTGGGACATGCTTAACACCCCGGCCATCCTACAATCTAAGCTAGATACCCTCAATCTCACATAAACTATCAATGAACCTACCAGGTACAACCCCAAATCTGTAAACACGGGCACCCTCATAGATATCATCCTGACCAACCTGCCCTCTAAATACACCTCTGCGGTCTTCAACCAGGATCTCAGCGATCACTGCCTCATTGCCTTCGTCCGTAATGGGTCTGCAGTCAAACGACCACCCCTCATCACTGTCAAATGCTCCCTAAAACACTTCAGCGAGCAGGCCTTTCTAATCGACCTGGCCCGGGTATCCTGGAAGGATATTGAACTCATTCCGTCAGTAGAGGATGCCTGGTTATTCTTAAAAGTTGCTTTCCTCACCATCTTAAATAAGCATGCCTCATTCAAAAAATGTAGAACCAGAAACAGATATAGCCCTTGGTTCACTCCAGACCTGACTGCCCTTGACCAGTACAAAAACATCCTGTGGCGTACTGTATTAGCATCGAATAGCCCCCATGATATGCAACTTTTCCGGGAAGTTAGGAACCAATAAACACAGGCAGTTAGGAAAGCAAAGGCTAGCTTTTATAAACAGAAATGTGAATCCTGTAGCACAAACACCAAAATGTTCTGGGACACTGTCAAGTCCATGGAGAAAGAGAGCACCTCCTCCCAGCTGCCCACTGCACTGAGGCTAGGAAACACTGTCCCCACTGATAAATCCACGATAATTGAGAATTTCAATAAGCATTTTTCTACGGCTGGCCATGTTTTCCACCAGGCTACCCCTACCCCGGTCAACTGCCCTGAACCCCCCCAAAGCAACTTGCCCAAACCGCCCCCATTTCTCCTTCACCCAAATACAGATAGCGGATGTTCTGAAAGAGCTGCAAAATCTGGACCCCTACAAATCAGCTGGGTTAGACAATCTGGACCTTTTTTTTCTAAAATTATCCACCGCAATTGTTGAAAAACCTATTACTAGCCTGTTCAACCTCTGTTTCATATTGTCTGAGATCCCCAACGATTGGAAAGCTGCCACAGTCATCCCTGTCTTCAAAGTGGGAGACACTCTAGACCCAAACTGTTACAGACCTATATCTATCCTACCCTGCCTTTCTAAGGTCTTCGAAAGCCAAGTTAACAAACAGATCACCGACCATTTTGAATCCCACCGTACCTTCTACGCTATGCAGTTGGGTTTCCGAGCTGGTCATGGGTGCACCTCAGCCACGCTCAAGGTACTAAACAATATCATAACCGCCATCGATAAAAGACAATACTGTGCAGCCGTATTCATCGACCTGGCCAAGGCCTTCGACTCTGTCAATCACCACATTCTTATTGGCAGACTCAACAGCCTTGGTTTCTCAAATGACTGCCTCGCTGGTCCAACTACTTTTCAGACAGAGTTCAGTGTGTCAAATCGGAGGGCCTGTTTTCCAGACCTCTGGCAGTCTCTATGGGGGTGCCATAGGGTTCAATTCTCGGGCCGACTCTTTTCTCTGTACACATCAATGATGTCTCTCTTGCTGCAGGGGATTCTCTGATCCACCTCTACGCAGATGACACCATTCTGTATACTTCTGACCCTTTTTTGGACACTGTCTTAACAAACCTAAAAAAAAGCTTTATTGCCATACAACTCTCCTTCCGTGGCCTCCAACTGCTCTTAAATGCAAGTAAAACTAAATGCATGCTCTTCAACCGATCGCTGCCCGTACCTGCCCGCCCATCCAGTGTTACTACTCTGTACGGTTCTGACATAGAATATGTGAACAATTACAAATACCTAGGTGTCTAGTTAGACTGTAAACTCTCCTTCCACACTCACATTAAGCATCTCCAATCCAAAATTAAATCTAGAACTGGCTTCCTATTTCGAAACAAAGCATCCTTCACTCATGCTGCCAAACATACCCTCGTAAAACTGACTATCCTGCCGATCCTTGACTTCAGTGATGTAATTTACAAAATAGCCTCCAACACTCTACTCAGCAAATTGGATGCAGTCTATAACAGTGCCATCAGTTTTGCCCCATATACTACCCACCACTGCGACCAGTATGCTCTCGTTGGCTGGCCCTCGCTTCATATTCGTCGCCAAACCCACTGGCTCCAGGTCATCTATAAGTATTTGCTAGGTAAAGCCCCACCTTATTTCAGCTCACTGTTCACGATATCGGCACCCATCCGTAGCACGCTCTCCAGCCTGGTATATTTCCCTGGTCACCCCCAAAGCCTATTCCTACTTCGGCCGCCTTTCCTTCCAGTTCTCTGCTGCCAATGACTGGAATGAATTGCAAAAATCACTGAAGCTGGAGACTCATATCTCCCTCACCAACTTTAAGCATCAGCTGTCAGAGCAGCTCACAGATCATTGCACCTGTACATAGTCCATCTGTAAATAGCCCATCCAATTCCCTCATCCCCATATTGTTATTTAATAATTTTTTTGCTCCTTTGCACCTCAGTATCTCCATTTGCACATTCATCTACTGCACATCTATCACTACAGTGTTTAATTGATAAATTGTAATTACTTTTCCACTTCGGCCTATTCATTGCCTTACCTCCCTAATCTTACCTCATTTCCACATTGTGTTATTGACTGTATGTTTGTTTATTTCATGTGTAAGTCTGTGTTGTTGTTTGTGTCGCACTGCTTTGCTTTTTCTTGGCCAGGTCGCAGTTGTAAATGAGAAATTGTTCTCAACTGGCCTACCTGGTTAAATTAAATCAAGGTGAAATAAAAGTAAAATAAAAACATCAGAAGTCATGAGTTAGCCATAATAAAGACATTACTATTTAATAAAGAGCAAGTTACACAAGTAGCTGTCTCAATGTGGAACTAAGAAAGACTGTGTGTTATTTGCATCAATATGCAGCAAGTGGTATACATAGTTGCCTGTCATATTTGATGACCTCATTGGACACATTAAATACATATGGAGAGCATCACTGTCCAAATTCACATGGAGACCTCTGTACAGTATACTAGCAGCAAGTGATAATACATAGTGGTCTAATTTAAAGATTCTATGGAAGGAAGTTTAGTTCCTAATTGTTATTAGATACTTATGTACTGTACATGCTTATGAACTACACATTAGTGGCTAATATGTGTGCCAAAATATAAAATGTTACCATTTATTTACTTTCAAGGATATGACTGTATGTTTGAATCACAAGCTGGTATCAATATCCTTAATAGTCTTGTCAGATTATTAATCTTTCTAACCCTTGTGGGAAATGAATGAATCGCTCAGTGACAATTGCATTTTCTAATCTTAAGTCAAGGGATGATTTGCAACAGGAACACAGCTTTAACAATACATTCTATTCATTAACAGTTTTAATGGGCGTATTTTGAAGCCAAAAAGGTGTTTACATGCCCAAACACTCTCGTTTTTAACCTTAGTTCTGGGTCGTTCAATTTGATTTCAATCCGTTTTTGACCGCACCCCTTTTGATTTGATCAAAACTTTCCATATTTATTTGCTGTGGTAGAAGCTGTCAGAAACATTTAGGAGATAGAAGTTCTCAAAATTGACCCATTTTGCATAGCCCACCCTACCATGAGACATCCATGTCTTCAGCACTGGAAAATATAAACGGTTTAATTTTAAATCATTTAAAATCTTACAAACAGGGTTGTAAAACTACTTTATAACATCTTGAACATATATTTTAAAATAAAACTAGATTTTTTTTTATCCACAAAGATGGCTTCCGGTCCACACACTGTCAAACGTCAACTTAAAAAGGAATGGCTATTCAATTATCTATATTTTTATGATTTCAATAGGTTTTGTGTGGAAGATTGACAGCATAATGTAAAACAACTGATATTCCCATTCATGTCAACATTCTCTGATGTGTGGACCTCCAACCATCTTTGTGCTATCCTTTAAAAATTGACATTTTGATTTTTTTCAGACAAAACATGACACACAACCTGTATTCAAGAAACCGATGTCGGGCACAACACAAACACCTCAGATGATGTAGAATAGGGTCTAAGCTACAACATATACAACAACAAAAAATTGTATCAGTTCATGCATTTTTTGACAATTGATGTTAATTAAAGGTTAAAAAAATGTAAATTTTTACCAAAACAAATTCTTTTTTCAAGAAATTATAAAAAAGTTTGACTACCCTGTTTGCAAGTTTATAAATTATATCAATCTCAACCGTTTGTCTTTCCGGTGACAAAGACATGGATGTCTCATGGTAGAGTGGGGTGCAAAATGGGTCAACTGTGAGCACCTCTATCTCCTAAATGTTTTGGTATTCAGGTCCAAAAAGTTTGTTTCTGACTACTTCTGATTGGCAAACATGTCTAGAAAGTTTTGTTCAAGTTAAAAGGAGTGCAGTCGAAACGTTATTGAAATCAAATGGAACGACCCTTCTACAAGAATATTGATATAAGGACATGAGGTGGTGGAGCTACATTCCACAGCACCACATAATCACATTGTGCATTACAACAATACTAATGGCATTTGGAAAACTTTTCGTGATTATAAAACAATTAATTAGTAAAGTAACCAAGGGTTTTCCTTCATATCAAGTCATGAGCAATATTGCCATTGTGTGTAAAAACTCTTTGTGACAAGAGTAACAATAAGAAATCGTAGCCTCAGTGTAAGGACAATAGATTGAGTCAGTCATCTATCTTGTGATAGGAACACACCTGCAGCGTGTTATATTGGACTGTTGAATGAGTCATAAGAAGATAAACAAAACATATTAACACAAACACTTTATGACCTGTTTTGGTGTTAATTCAGTCCATATATATATAAATTAATAAATACAATCAATCTAATGGATAACTAATGCAACAATAATGGTTATGGACATTGTCTCCTGAATGATGGGTCAGGGATATATCCTCCTGGGTTGTGGTTCAACTGAAGACTAGGTTGACACATGCGTTTGGTTTATTTGGTTGGTCTCAATAAATATTGGAACTTGGTCACAAGGTTAACAAATCCAGGAACCACTTGTTTATTACACCATTTTCTGTGCAATGAGTTTATTACATTTAACCGGGCAAGTCAGTTAAGATCAAATTCTTATTTACAATGACGGCCTACCGGGGAACAGTCGGTTAACTGTGTTGTTCAAGGGCAGATTGACAGATTTTTACCTTGACAGCTCGGGATTCGATCCAGCAACCTTTCGGTTACTGGCCCAACACACAAACCACTAGGCTACCTGCCAACCCACCTACCGTTTAAACCTCTCATATTGGTATGAGAGGGCCATGAAATCCTTGGAACGGAGCCAGCCCTTCTGCCACACCTTCACACCCAGAAAGACCAAGGACCTTCCCTTCACTCAGGTGGTATAAAGCTAAGATCCAAGCAAGTACCTTTCTCATACCACCTGTGTTCACTACCCAGAGGATGACCATGGGGACAACACAGACACCCACATGGGTGTTAATATGGATGGCTCTGGCGATTGGTTTAACTGCCTCTCAAAGTGGTAAGTAGAATCCATGATTTTGATTTACATGAAACCTTGTACTTTAGTGTTGACAGGGCTCAACTGTATGTTACTGTATGTCATAGCGCTCTCACAATAGCTCCAATGTTCATCTCATTGGACAGCCTAACAATGAGGGAAAATGCTCAGTCCTGCCTTTATGTGCCTTTTAAGCATGGGTTATGATTGATGAATAGGTAAATGTAGGATTGGCACGAGAACTACATAACAGAGCCTGAAATACACAGGATTCCACAATGATTTACAGTAAAACTTCAGGTAACGTAATAACATACACTTTGATTTCAGAGGATACATCAAAGGCCAGCGTTAACATCATCCCCTCGATGTCAAGGATACCTGAGATTGCAGGTAAGCTTCATAATACATGTGCTATACAGATGCATGAGCCCTGAGTATGATGACAATGATTAACACTGCAGCCTTACATATCCACAGACAATGGTGAAAGGACAATAACCATGATGGAGACAGTCATAACAAGTATTGCAACAGGTTTTGTGGATTAGCTGTTTTTGAAAAGCGTGAAGGAGCACTAGATTATTAATTTATTGTTCAAGTTCATAAACGTGATAGAGATTGGAAAGTCTTGGTTGTTTAGTTGATCAAATATTGAATTTGGCGTTTACTACTATATCCCATAGAAACGCTTTGAACGGTTTTGAAGTGTCTGGAGATATAAGAAATCTCAGGAAATATTTGTTTTTTGTACACATATCTAACCACCTTTTTTTGTTGGCACAAAACTACCTCCATATGCGGTGGATGCGGTGGATTGACACGCAGCCCATGCAAAAAAAAAACAGATAACTTTAGCTTCAACTGACAGATTATGGTGGAGATTTTTTTATTATGTTAATTAGATTGACACACGGGTGCGTCAGTAGACTCTTATGGTGAGTGAGTGAGGCCAATCTAGCAGTCAACCAATGGACTCCAAGCACGGTTTTACGAGGGGCAAAAATGGGAAATAATATCTGCTACCCGTTACCTATTTCTTTCTTTTTAAATATCTAAAGATTAAAACTGCTGAATTGTATGCTATCATAGCTTAATTGGTTGTCCTTTCCCACAGGAGTGAGTCCTATACATAATGGCCAAGTCTGCAGTACGTGGGGTAACTACCACTTCAAGACCTTTGACGGAGACATCTTTCAGCTCCCCTCCACCTGCAACTATGTTGTGACCTCACTGTGCCATAGCAGTTATGAGGATTTCAACATCCAGATGAGGCGGCAGGTGGTGAACAACCAGCCCACCATTAGCAAGATCACCATGAAGCTGGATGGTGTAGTGGTGGAGCTATCCAAGGTTTCAGTTGTTGTTAATGGGAATAAGTAAGTTCCTCAAGAATTTCTCATGTAGTTGTAATTTTTAATTAGTGCTCAAGTAGTTGGATGTCATATTGTTGTCCCAGTCACTTTGACTTAACAGATTAGACTCAACCTTATACTGTGTAATTTTGCTCAAGCACATATTTACAGTGACAGAGATGAGAATGTTGTTTTTAAAGTACCAATGAAAATGTCTCAAAATGAAGTCAATTGAGCAAATGTAAAATTGGTTGGTCTGACTAAGTTCTAGTTAAATCTAGTGCTTTGTCTTCCTCTTCCTCCAGGGCCACCTTACCATTCAGCCAGTCTGGTATTCTCATTGAAGAGACTCCCTCCTACATCAAGATCAAAGCAAAACTGGGATTGGTAGCCATATGGAACCAGGATGATTCCTTCTTGGTAGTACAACAATTATGCATTTATGAATATTTCTAGGTGGAGTTAGGTTTTTGCAGTGTGGTAAATGTCTACATTTGAAGGCCTGTGCTGTGGTGGGCACTGTGTTAACAACAGTTAAGGTAGTTCTAATCTATAGTTATTTTATTAAGGAATAGGTTGTCACTCCTGTTAAATCTTTGTTTTGTTACAGTCATTTCCCGTTTTTGTCGAGTGTTATGCGGTTATGGAGGTAAACTGTCGCCCTAAAATGTCTAATGGTCTTCTATTTCAGGTGGAGATGGACATCAAATTCAGAAATAAGACCTGTGGTCTATGTGGAGATTTTAATGGAATTCAGCAATTTGATGAGTTCTATAGCCATGGTACATTTTCACTGACACTATCAACACATCAACCATTGCCTATTATTTGGAATACAGTTAACATTTAACAATAATTTAATATATTTTTATGCCAAAGGTATGAAATTGTCCCCTGTCGACTTCGGAAACTTCTGGAAATTGGATGGTCCCACTGAAAGCTGTACTGAAAACACACTGCCTTCAAATCAGAATTGCCCCAATCTGGTAGGTTAAACTTTATCGCTTATGATAAGAATAGGGATATTGGCTAGGCTGCTGTGTACTTAACAACATGTACAGTGGGGTCCGAAATGACTGACTCCCTTGATAAAGATTAGCAAAAATGACTGTGTACTGCTACAGTATATTGTATGCTCCATTTCTTTGAAAATTATCATATTTTATACTAATACAATTGCTCTGAGAAAGATATTTTGTTTTTTAAGTAATATTTTTTTTCTCTCCAGTCAAAATTATTGACACCCCTGTTTTCAATACCTTTCAATACCACACCTTGCAAATAATGGCACTGAGCCTTTTTCAAAATCCTTGATATCCTTTGTCTGTGCTGATGGACTGCCCTCTTCAATTCAAACCACAGATTTCCAATGGGTGTCAAGTTCGGAGACTGAGTTGATTTTGAAGACAAATGTATATTTATTTGGGGATTTTGATGTGTGCATGGGGTTATTGTATTGCTGGAAGATCCACTGAAGGCCAAGTGGCAGTGGCAACAAGGTTTTGTCAAAAATGTCCAGGTACTGGGTAAAGTTCATGATTGATCTTTACAAGAGCCCCAGGACCAGTGGAAGTAAAATAGCCCCTTTTTGCAATGGCCATCTCAGTCTCTCTTTGAAACCCATTGAAAATCTGGGGTTTGAATTAAAGAGGGCAGTCCATAAGAACAGCCAAAGGACATCAAAGATCCTTAACAGTGAAGGCTGCTGAGGGAAAGACGGCTCGTAATAATGGCTGGAACGGAGTAAATGGAATACCATTCCACAAATTCCGCTCCAGCCATTACCACGAGCCCGTACTCCTCAATTAAGTTGCCACCAATCTCCTGTGGTCCTAATTTGTTCTCCAAATCATAAAACATTTTAGAAAAAGGCTTTTTGCAGTTATCTTCACAAGGTGAGGTACTGAAAGATAGTGAAAACAGGGATGTCAATCATTTTGACCCCTACCTTTCTGAGATTTTTTTTGTATTACTTTTATAACAAAATCTCTTTCTAGAAGCATTCGTATTAATATAAAATAATATATTTGACCAAATTTGTTTTGCATTTATTTTACACAGTAATTTCTTCTCGTCTTTATCAAGGGTGTCAATAATTTCAGACTCCACTGTATATGTCCTACTTATAACATCTCTCTGTTTTTGTTTTATAGAAACCAGTTTGTGAGCAGTTGCTCTCCGGTCCTGCCTTCAGCAGCTGTAAGGACTTGTTGGCCATTGACTCATTTGTTGAGTCCTGTGTATCTGACCTGTGCCACTGTGATAACAGCACCAAGTCCTTCTGCCTATGCAACACCATCTCAGAGTACTCCCGTCAGTGTGTTCACGCAGGGGGGAAGCCCAAGCAATGGAGGACTGAACAGTTCTGCTGTAAGCATGCCCTTACTTCCCGTATCAACATTCAAATCACACATTGGTTAGTTGCAACAGTGTACTCATATTTTGGCACAACCTTATCTTTGCAGATAAGACCTGCCCCTTCAACATGGAGTACCAGGAGTGTGGAAACCCCTGTGTTGACACCTGCTCCAACCCCGAGAGAGGCCAGCTGTGTGAGGAACACTGCTCAGATGGCTGCTTTTGTCCTCCAGGTGGGCAGACATATTTAAACGTTCTCTGCACATCCTCTTCTTCAAAGACATGTAATAAAAATGCATTGGAATGTAGCAGACTGTATACTGATAGAATGCAAAGCAATTGATTCCATATTGTGGACTGGACTCTGTTGCGTTACAAAGGCAATTACAAGTTTGGTTTTTGTAATGGCCACGTATATTATCTGATTCATGTGGGATTTAGTGCCTGACACAAGAACAAGCCAGTTGATCATAATAAACACATGTATGCTCTCACCCAAAGGAACCGTTTTTGATGACGTCAACAGGAATGGTTGTATCGCCTTGAGTCAATGCTACTGCCGCCACAATGGAAAAACCTACGCACCCGGAGAGTCTTATTCAAGCACTTGTAAAGATTGGTAAGAAAACCAGGCTAAGAATTCTGACTTGAGTCAAAAAGTTATTCCAGGGGTGACAATTTGTAAGTTCCATTGAATAATTTATATTTTGTCCTTAGCTCCTGTGCTGGTGGTCAGTGGAAGTGTGTGGACAAGGACTGTCCTGGCACCTGTGCTGTGGAGGGAGGATCCCACATCAACACCTATGATGGAAAAGCCTACACCTTCCATGGGGACTGCTCTTATGTTTTGACCAAGGTCAATATACAGTTTCCTCACCAAAGCTCTGTGTGCATCAATCTCATTCACATAAAATACATTTTGAAACGTGCTACCTTCTTTGTAGTTATTATGTCTGTATTACAGCTTTGCCTCCATCTTGTTTACTTTTCTTCTGGTGTATCCAGTTTTTATGATGAAAATTGTAATATAGAAAAGGGCTTTCCAACCATGTTCCTGGAGTGCTACCGCCCTGTAGGTTTTCACTGCAACCCTAATTTAGCGCACCTCATTCTAATAATAAGCTGGTTGATGAGCTGAATTAGGTTAGTTACAACTGCGGAATGAGCTAAAACCTACAGCAGAGTAGCTCTCCAGGAAACGAGTTGGGGAGCCCTCATATAGAACAGTACTATTCATCTTGCATTGATACATTTATCTATGGAGAAATGTGGGTTGTTCATGTTTACTCTGTCTCTTGTTTTACACTGAGATATTCCTTTTTCAAAAAAATTCAGAAGGATATTTCCTTTTATTAAGGGAAATATTTGTAACAACTGATTTATGTTTTTTCAGGACTGTGATGGGATGCAATTCACTGTACTGGGTGATCTGGTGCAGTGTGGGCTTTCTGACAGTGAGACTTGTCTAAAGGCTGTTACCCTGTCCCTCTCAGAAGGAGCCACTGTAAGTATTCTTTGACTGACATGCTATCAGCCTTTGACTGCAGTAAATGTTTTTCCCCTAGTGTTGTTAGGTTTTAGACTTTAATGTATTATTTGAATATCATGAGTAAGCATATAGTTACACAATGCAACTCTACGCAGGTGATCAACATACAACCCAATGGAAAAGCCTTTGTAAATGGAATCTATTCTCAGCTGCCTTTTTCTGCTGGTAAGTTACAGTTGTTGTACAATTAACATACAGTCCAATCAATGTGGTCATTACTAGGCATACATGAAACTTGTGTCCTACAGTTAAAGCACATCATTGTATGGGGAATACAATATGATAAATGGGAATGTTGTGATGGTGATGCAGCTTTATCATTCAACACTGACACATATATTTTACTTAACATCATAATGCTGAATCTTACTCCTTCCTCTTCCCACTTTGTTCCTTATAGCTGGAGTAACTATTTTCAGAGCCTCCTCATTTTTCATCATTGTCCAGACCACCTTTGGCCTCCAGTTGGAAATCCAACTCTCACCAATCATGCAGGTCTATATTGCTGCAAGCACCGTTTGGCAGCAGAGAACTTGTGGTATGTCTCATCATCCGTTGACCAACCACCACAGTCCATTGAGGTGTTCATGTTCTGGGAATGATTTCTTTTCCCTGTATATAAATACATGTTCACCCTACAGGTCTTTGTGGAAACTTCAACAACAACCAAGGAGATGATTTCAAGGTCCTGAGTGGAGTGACTGAGGGCACAGCCATTGGTTTTGCAAACACCTGGAAAACACGAGCCAGCTGCCCAGACATCAAGAGTAGCTTTGAAAGCCCCTGCAGTTTAAGTCTTGACAATGGTATCTGCATGGTTTATCACCTTTCCATGACTGTTTTAATTGTTATGGAGAATGGTGCAAGTGTTTCTTAAAGTTGGCCTAACTGTGGTTTATTTTTTCACTATTTCAGAGAAGTATGCCCAGCACTGGTGCTCTCAGCTGGCTGATCCTAAAGGATTGTTTGCTAAATGCCACACAGCGATAAGCCCAGACATGTACAAAAAAGTGAGACCATTTCACCATGTGATTCATTTCGGACAATTTCCTAAGCATAACTAATTCACAAATGTATGTAACGTGATGCCAGCCTTTACGGGGAAATTGAGAATTACTTTGCTTCCTGTTAGGTATTGTTTATCTGCACAGAATGTGTGCATGTTATGCACACACAATTAATTCAAACTATTTTACAGTGTAATATGGATGCTGTTCTGACTGTGGTTTTCTATTCAGAACTGCATGTATGACAGCTGTAACTGTGAGAAGAGTGAGGACTGCATGTGTGCTGCCGTCTCCTCTTATGTCCACGCGTGTGCTGCCGAGGGTATCCAGCTCAGCGGCTGGAGAGACACTATCTGCAGTGAGTGACAGTCACACCATAATACCTAAGAAGATGTGTCAATTGTGGGAGAATTAGATACAAATATTATAAATATTTACATCAAACACTAATTGTTGCCATCCCCAGACAAATACTCCACCTCGTGCCCTAGCACCATGGTCTACAGCTACAGCATAAAAAGCAGTGATCGCTCCTGCCGCTGCTACAGCGACTCTGACTTTACCTGTTCAATCACCTTCGAGTCTGTGGATGGGTGTGTCTGTTCTGAGGGAACCTACCTGGATGATGAGGGCAAGTGTGTTGCACCAGCCAGCTGCCCTTGTTATTACAAGGGCTCAGTGGTGTCCCCTGGAGAGGTCATCAGCAAGGATGGAACCATGTGGTATGGACCAAGTTATTTACCTATCTATACTCAAGCTGTATATCATTGTAATTCACTACACATTTTATTTCAAAGGCATATTTTTGGGACTTTATGAACCAAGATCCTTAGGCCTTGCTTTCCTGCAGTGAGCATAGGGACATTCAAGTACCATTAACACAATTTTATTTCAGCACCTGCAAGGAGGGAAAACTCTGTTGCATTGGAGATTCACCCGATCAGCCATGTAAGTTCATGTATATAAATTGTCAAAACAACTCACAATTTTGAGCTATTGTACTGTGCCAGGCAACAGTGAATTTGAAATAAGTATATTCTTTTAATGGCACTCTGCCAAATCCTATATACATTCATGGTGTGTGGTAATAGTATGCTATTGGCAACAGAACCAGGCTATGTGCATGTTGAAATATTATCTCTCCATCCTAGTACACACTTTACAGAGCATATGGATTTTGTGAACGACACAACAGAGTCATGACACATGAATTCCCTTTATTTCCACAGCATGTGTTGCACCAATGGTTTTCTTCAACTGCTCCAGTGCAAGCCCAGGAGTGAGAGGGTTGGAGTGTCAGAAGAGCTGCAATATTCTGGATATGGCCTGTGTAAGTCCCCTATTCACCTCGTCTCCAGGCCATTCCGCACAGCGGATATAAGCCTCCGTACAAAACATTAAGAACACCTTCCTAATACTGATATTAATACACAATCCGTCTCAATTGTCTCAAGGCTTGAAAATCCTTTTTTAACCTGTCTCCCCCTCTTCATCTAAACTGATTGACAAGTGACATCAGTAAGAGATCAATGCTTTCACCTGGATTCCCCTGGTCAGTCTATGTCATGGAAAGAGCAGGTGTTCTTAATGTTTTCTATACTCAGTGTATAGTCATATAATGCCCATAGGATTGTGAATAAAAATTTTGTGTAAAATATAAACTTTCATTTTTTTCTTTTTATATTGGTACTGTTAACATACAGTTAACGTCATCTCCAAGCTATTGCGCACAGAAAATATAAGCTTGGTACATCAACAATTAATATTTGTCCTTAGTGGGAGTGACCATATAATTCCATGGGAGTTTCTTTATTGAGTAAAGTATTTGTCATCATTTAATTTTGAGCGAATCACACGACTGTGAGGCGTGGCTCTGTGCTTGTGGTGTGCTAGCGTATGGGGGAGGGTTAGGGGGAAGGTGTTGTGGGAGATGATTGGTTGGTAGATTATGCTGAATAAGCCAATGCCTATGCCCTGGGAGTTTCTCCTGGTCTTTCTGTATTGGCTAATGGCTAATGAAGGCCAAGTTTGACCTTTTGGTCCACCAGACTCTTCACGCATTTGGGCGGAAGTTAACACAATTTTTACACAGCAGATTTTCAAATCAATCATTTTCACTTTACAGATCAGCACAGAGTGCATATCAGGCTGTATGTGTCCCTCTGGACTGGTATCCGATGGAAAAGGAGGCTGCATCAAGCCAGACCTTTGTCCTTGTTCTCACAATGGAGCTACTTACCAACCAGGAGACAGCATCAAGGTCGACTGCAATACCTGGTAAGGTTATCTTGCCTCAATTGGGGTTTTAAACCAATTAAGACTTCAGTCTGATATATCTGTTTTTGCAACTTTCAGCACTTGTAAAGACAGAAAATGGCAGTGCACAACTAACCTGTGCCATGGAACCTGTGCCATTTATGGAGATGGACACTACATTACGTTTGACGGGAAACGATTCACTTTCGAAGGAGACTGTGAATACACTCTTACAAAGGTATGCTTGCAGGGTAACGTGATAGTCTAAGTGATCAACACCAATATTACATGCTGAACAATAAGGGTTTGTGTTAATTGTTTTAAGGTATATACTGTAGGTGTTTCTGGGGAGTCTGAAAAGCAATATTTGAAACTGTTTGGACATTATCTGCTGTTGCTTTGTGGATGTTGCTGTAGCATTCCCAACAAGCTGAACCTTTTCACTATTTAAATGATTGACTTACAACATGTTTGGTTGGAGATCATGTGCCATCCACCAAAATACTATGTTGGCTGTTGTTAAATGTATTACTGAAATTGTCTCTACCTTAAACAGGACTACTGTGAGAACAACAATGCCAACGGCAGCTTCAGAGTCATCACTGAGAACATCCCGTGTGGAACAACAGGCACCACCTGCTCCAAGGCCATTAAGCTCTTCCTGGGGGTAACTAGATTCCTGCTTCCTACATACATACATACATACATACATACATACATACATACATACATACATACATACATACATACATACATACTATAAAGCACACTATATACACATAAATCAAAGCTTCATGAGGCCTGGAAAAAAAATTACATTATGGCATACATTATAACATAATGAGTAATTACATAAATTAATATTTTAACTGTATACTCAAGCTATTTAAAAAAAAATCTCTTTCAGAACAATGAATTAATTCTGACAGAAGGGAACTACCAAGTCGTTGAGAGAAATACAGGGGAGGCGGTTCCTTACCAGATTCGCACAATGGGTATCTACCTTGTGATTGAAGCCAATAATGGTTTGATTCTCATGTGGGACAGGAAAACAAGCATGTTCATCAAACTTAACCCACAGTTCAAGGTACATTTCAAACTTGATTGGATGACAAATTAGATATTAAAATATGGTTCTAGTATTCCATCAACTGGTATTCACAAGTCTGTTATGACTCCTTTTTATCACTCAACTGAATCTTTTGCTATGTCCTCTTCAGGGACATGTCTGTGGTCTGTGTGGAAACTATGATGGCAACGCAAACAATGACTTCACTACCAGGAGCCAGGCAGTGGTTGTCAATCCTCTAGACTTTGGAAACAGCTGGAAAGTCTCTGCAAGCTGCCCCGATGCAAAGAGCAAAAGGAGCCCCTGTACTGCCAACCCTTACAGGCAGTCTTGGTCACAGAAGCAGTGCAGCATCATACAGAGCAACGTTTTCACAGACTGCCATTCTAAAGTAGGTTTAGACTTTAGTCGTTCACTGAATGTTTTGTAATTTGATATGATCATGTCAAATAAGATCTGTTTTCCAATTAGGTGGACCCCTCTCCTTTCTACGATGCTTGTGTGACAGACTCATGTGCTTGTGACAGTGGTGGAGACTGTGAGTGCTTCTGTACCGCTGTGGCAGCTTATGCAGAGGCCTGTAATGAAGCTGGAGCATGCATAGCCTGGAGAAACCCACAAATCTGCCGTGAGTTTCTAAAGTGTTCAATTCATTTAAGTGCTGACATAAAAATAGGCTTAATCCAGTCAGTTTAAACCAAATTGAAGATAATACTTACAGAGAGCTTTTGTCCATCACATACAGCACTGTTCTGTGATTACTACAACCCCACTGGAGAATGTGAGTGGCACTACAAGGCATGTGGAGCTCAGTGTATGAAGACCTGCAGGAATCCCTCTGGGAGCTGCTCAACTCAGATACCACCTCTTGAAGGTACAGTAGACATTATCTATTTTGGGCAACAACAATTTTCTATAACAGGTACTTAGTATTTCTTCAATGTTAAAGCTAGAGTCCTTAATTGAAACAATAACAAAGTCGCAACCCCACCTCTGTTTAGGTAAAAAGCTGAGGGAAGGCCCAGGAAAATTGTAACCACTCTCAAATCCATAGACAGAGCTATGGATGCAAGGGCTGACAATTTATGATATAAAAATGATTGTTTAACCATGTTTTGAGGCTATACAGTGCTGGATTTAATTGGTTTTGTTTACAAACATTGAGGTAAAACAAGCATATATTTTGTGTTCTTATGGGGTACGACAGTTGAACAATGCTCAGGAGGCATTTATAAATGATATTCTTCAATAAGTAATGGAAATATATTATTCATTTATATGTCAGAAAATTGCTATAGCTACAAAATATTCTAGCTTTAAATTACCTCAATCAATAAATAGCTTTTTGATAATTAATATTTGAATATTTTTTTTCTTCTTTAGGTTGCTATCCAAAATGTCCTCCTGCTCAACCCTTCTTTGATGAAGATATAATGAAGTGTGTGGAGAAGGAGCAGTGTGGCTGCTATGGCAGAGATGGAAAACACTACAATAATGGAGAAAAAGTACCGACCACAGAAAACTGCCAGACATGGTAATACAGAGAATCTTGGTCTTGGCTAAAATTGTGAACACTGTAACTGTGTTTGAGTGTCAAGAATGAAACTAAGTAGAATTGTAAATGTTTCTTTTTCCAAAGCTATTGTAATTCTGTGACAGTGGACTGCAAATACGATGTACAAGGTATGAACAGATCCTTCATCCAAAACAACAACACATACATGATTTCTGCAACATTCCAGTAGCCTAAATTATATCTTACCCTTTCAGCTTGCACTTGCACCTACAATGGGAACAAATACCCCAATGGGCATATCATCTATCACACCACGAATGGGCACAGCAGTTGTATCACAGCCATCTGTGGGAAGAATGGAACCATTCAGAGGGACATTTACCCATGTTCAACTACAACTCCAACTTTAACTCCAACGGTTCCTAACTCTACTCCATCCTCTACAGTGACAACAACTGTCTTTACTTTCTCAACACCCACAACTGGTGGGTACTTGAGACTAAGACTTGAATGACTGTGAATTAGTTGATGTGTGTAATGTAAAAACTACAGCAGGTATCTTTTCTGATCAAAATGGCTAAGAACATTGCTAATTATGCACCAAAATTAAATGTTTTTACACAATTTAAAATAGTTTGTTTGTTTTAAGTTGAACTAAATATCTGTAATGTAATCCCTGATTCTATAGCACCAACCACAACTTCAACAGAGACAACAGCGTCTCCAACAACCTTCACTACTACATGTGGATATCCATGTGTGTGGTCAAAATGGTTTGATACCACATTCCCTACACTTGGAACTCCAGGAGGAGACTCTGAAACCTACAACAACATAAGAGCAGAGGGACATGATATATGTGAGAAGCCAAGCAAGATCCAATGCAGAGCCGAGAAGTACCCAAATGTTAGCATAAGCCAAGTAGGCCAAGTGGTGCAGTGTAATGTAGCAGAAGGGTTGACTTGCAGAAATGAAGACCAGTCAGGCAAATTCCCACTGTGCTTTAACTACCAAGTTCGAGTCCTCTGCTGTGATGAAAATCTTTGCACATCTAAGCCTACAACCATTTCACCAACAACTACAAGACCACCTGTTACGACGACGACAACAACAGCAACCACTTCCACTTCATCAACAACCACGTTGACTACAAAAACCCCGAACTGCACAGTTTGTGAGTGGTCACCTTGGTATAACGTGGACTATCCTCAATTTGGTCCTGGGGGTGGCGACAATGAATCAATTAAAAAGATTATAGAATCTGGAAAACATATTTGTGAAAAACCAGTGGATGTCATATGCCAAGCAGTGCGATATCCAGGGGTCCCATTGTCTGAATTAGGGCAGAAGGTAGAATGTAATACGAAGGTTGGACTAATATGCCAGAACAAAGATCAAGGCATTCCTCCAATATGCCTTGACTATGAAATTAAGGTGAAGTGTTGTAAGACTGTGAAATGTCACACTACAACACCAGTCCATACAACTACACCTACCGTCACAACTACAACAATGTCAGCATCCACATTACCTACAACAACAAGTAAACCAACAACAATCACTACTCCTGCAACCTCAACTCAACCTCTAACTACAACTCCAACACCCAATACCACAATCTTAACATCGACTGCTCCACCTACCACATCAACAACAGTTCCTCACGTCACTACTCATACACCCACTACTACAACCTCAAAATCAACAGCTCCACCTACAAAAAAAACAACAACTCAGACCCCCAGCCCTAGTACAACTCCAACCACTACTCCTTCATCAACCTCAACAGGAGTAACACCTACCCAATGCAGTGGTGAAGAAAAATGTGTGTGGTCAGACTGGATCAACCTTGGTCAGCCAACGTCTGGCTCTGAAGGTGGAGATAATGAATCCATTAAGAACCTTATTGCTGCTGGTTATCACATTTGCTCAGCTCCAGAGGCAGTTGAATGTAGAGCAAAACAATACCCTGGACTTCAGATCTCTCAGCTTGGCCAAGACGTGACTTGCAATCCATCCGTTGGACTGATTTGTCAAAACAATATGCAAGGTCTTCAGCAAAAGTGCTTTGATTACGAGATTCGAGTGAAATGTTGTCAATGTGGAACCACAACACACGTCCCATCCACCACAACAACAACAGTTCCTCACGTCACTACTCCTACACCCACTACTACAACTTTAACATCGACAGCTCCAGCTACAACAAAAACAACAACTCAGACTCCCAGCCCTAGTACAACTCCAACCACTACTCCTTCATCAACCTCAACAGGAGTAACACCTACCCAATGCAGTGGTGAAGAAACATGTGTGTGGTCAGACTGGATCAACCTTGGTGAGCCAACATCTGGCTCTGAAGGTGGAGATAATGAATCCATTAAGAACATCATTGCTGCTGGTTATCACATTTGCTCTGCTCCAGAGGCAGTTGAATGTAGAGCAAAACAATACCCTGGACTTCAGATCTCTCATCTTGGCCAAGACGTGACTTGCAATCCATCCGTTGGACTGATTTGTCAAAACAATATGCAAGGTCTTCAGCAAAAGTGCTTCGATTACGAGATTCGAGTGAAATGTTGTCAATGTGGAACCACAACACACATCCCATCCACCACAACAACAACAGTTCCTGTTGTCACTACTCCTACACCCACTACTACAACTTTAACATCGACAGCTCCAGCTACAACAAAAACAACGACTCAGACTCCCAGCCCTAGACCAACTCCAACCACTACTCCTACATCAACCTCAACAGGAGTAACACCTACCCAATGCAGTGGTGAAGAGAAATGTGTGTTGTCAGACTGGATCAACCTTGGTCAGCCAACGTCTGGCTCTGAAGGTGGAGATAATGAATCCATTAAGAACATCATTGCTGCTGGTTATCACATTTGCTCTGCTCCAGAGGCAGTTGAATGTAGAGCAAAACAATACCCTGGACTTCAGATCTCTCAGCTTGGCCAAGACGTGACTTGCAATCCATCCGTTGGACTGATATGTCAAAACAATAAGCAAGGTCTTCAGCAAAAGTGCTTTGATTACGAGATTCGAGTGAAATGTTGTCAATGTGGAACCACAACACACATCCCATCCACCACAACAACAACAGTTCCTCTTGTCACTACTCCTACACCCACTACTACAACTTTAACATCGACAGCTCCAGCTACAACAAAAACAACGACTCAGACTCCCAGCCCTAGTACAACTCCAACCACTACTCCTACATCAACCTCAACAGGAGTAACACCTACCCAATGCAGTGGTGAAGAAAAATGTGTGTGGTCAGACTGGATCAACCTTGGTCAGCCAACGTCTGGCTCTGAAGGTGGAGATAATGAATCCATTAAGAACATCATTGCTGCTGGTTATCACATTTGCTCTGCTCCAGAGGCAGTTGAATGTAGAGCAAAACAATACCCTGGACTTCAGATCTCTCAGCTTGGCCAAGACGTGACTTGCAATCCATCCGTTGGACTGATATGTCAAAACAATAAGCAAGGTCTTCAGCAAAAGTGCTTTGATTACGAGATTCGAGTGAAATGTTGTCAATGTGGAACCACAACACACATCCCATCCACCACAACAACAACAGTTCCTCTTGTCACTACTCCTACACCCACTACTACAACTTTAACATCGACAGCTCCAGCTACAACAAAAACAACGACTCAGACTCCCAGCCCTAGACCAACTCCAACCACTACTCCTACATCAACCTCAACAGGAGTAACACCTACCCAATGCAGTGGTGAAGAAAAATGTGTGTGGTCAGACTGGATCAACCTTGGTCAGCCAACGTCTGGCTCTGAAGGTGGAGATAATGAATCAATTAAGAACATCATTGCTGCTGGTTATCACATTTGCTCTGCTCCAGAGGCAGTTGAATGTAGAGCAAAACAATACCCTGGACTTCAGATCTCTCAGCTTGGCCAAGACGTGACTTGCAATCCATCCGTTGGACTGATATGTCAAAACAATAAGCAAGGTCTTCAGCAAAAGTGCTTTGATTACGAGATTCGAGTGAAATGTTGTCAATGTGGAACCACAACACACATCCCATCCACCACAACAACAACAGTTCCTCTTGTCACTACTCCTACACCCACTACTACAACTTTAACATCGACAGCTCCAGCTACAACAAAAACAACGACTCAGACTCCCAGCCCTAGACCAACTCCAACCACTACTCCTACATCAACCTCAACAGGAGTAACACCTACCCAATGCAGTGGTGAAGAAAAATGTGTGTGGTCAGACTGGATCAACCTTGGTCAGCCAACGTCTGGCTCTGAAGGTGGAGATAATGAATCAATTAAGAACATCATTGCTGCTGGTTATCACATTTGCTCTGCTCCAGAGGCAGTTGAATGTAGAGCAAAACAATACCCTGGACTTCAGATCTCTCAGCTTGGCCAAGACGTGACTTGCAATCCATCCGTTGGACTGATATGTCAAAACAATAAGCAAGGTCTTCAGCAAAAGTGCTTTGATTACGAGATTCGAGTGAAATGTTGTCAATGTGGAACCACAACACACATCCCATCCACCACAACAACAACAGTTCCTCTTGTCACTACTCCTACACCCACTACTACAACTTTAACATCGACAGCTCCAGCTACAACAAAAACAACGACTCAGACTCCCAGCCCTAGACCAACTCCAACCACTACTCCTACATCAACCTCAACAGGAGTAACACCTACCCAATGCAGTGGTGAAGAAAAATGTGTGTGGTCAGACTGGATCAACCTTGGTCAGCCAACGTCTGGCTCTGAAGGTGGAGATAATGAATCAATTAAGAACATCATTGCTGCTGGTTATCACATTTGCTCTGCTCCAGAGGCAGTTGAATGTAGAGCAAAACAATACCCTGGACTTCAGATCTCTCAGCTTGGCCAAGACGTGACTTGCAATCCATCCGTTGGACTGATATGTCAAAACAATAAGCAAGGTCTTCAGCAAAAGTGCTTTGATTACGAGATTCGAGTGAAATGTTGTCAATGTGGAACCACAACACACATCCCATCCACCACAACAGCAACAGTTCCTCTTGTCACTACTCCTACACCCACTACTACAACTTTAACATCGACAGCTCCAGCTACAACAAAAACAACGACTCAGACTCCCAGCCCTAGACCAACTCCAACCACTACTCCTACATCAACCTCAACAGGAGTAACACCTACCCAATGCAGTGGTGAAGAAAAATGTGTGTGGTCAGACTGGATCAACCTTGGTCAGCCAACGCCTGGCTCTGAAGGTGGAGATAATGAATCCATTAAGAACATCATTGCGGCTGGTTATCACATTTGCTCTGCTCCAGAGGCAGTTGAATGTAGAGCAAAACAATACCCTGGACTTCAGATCTCTCAGCTTGGCCAAGACGTGACTTGCAATCCATTCGTTGGACTGATATGTCAAAACAATAAGCAAGGCCTTCAGCAAAAGTGCTTCGATTACGAGATTCGAGTGAAATGTTGTCAATGTGGAACCACAACACACATCCCATCCACCACAACAACAACAGTTCCTCTTGTCACTACTCCTACACCCACTACTACAACTTTAACATCGACAGCTCCAGCTACAACAAAAACAACGACTCAGACTCCCAGCCCTAGACCAACTCCAACCACTACTCCTACATCAACCTCAACAGGAGTAACACCTACCCAATGCAGTGGTGAAGAAAAATGTGTGTGGTCAGACTGGATCAACCTTGGTCAGCCAACGTCTGGCTCTGAAGGTGGAGATAATGAATCCATTAAGAACATCATTGCTGCTGGTTATCACATTTGCTCTGCTCCAGAGGCAGTTGAATGTAGAGCAAAACAATACCCTGGACTTCAGATCTCTCAGCTTGGCCAAGACGTGACTTGCAATCCATCCGTTGGACTGATATGTCAAAACAATAAGCAAGGTCTTCAGCAAAAGTGCTTTGATTACGAGATTCGAGTGAAATGTTGTCAATGTGGAACCACAACACACATCCCATCCACCACAACAACAACAGTTCCTCTTGTCACTACTCCTACACCCACTACTACAACTTTAACATCGACAGCTCCAGCTACAACAAAAACAACGACTCAGACTCCCAGCCCTAGACCAACTCCAACCACTACTCCTACATCAACCTCAACAGGAGTAACACCTACCCAATGCAGTGGTGAAGAAAAATGTGTGTGGTCAGACTGGATCAACCTTGGTCAGCCAACGTCTGGCTCTGAAGGTGGAGATAATGAATCAATTAAGAACATCATTGCTGCTGGTTATCACATTTGCTCTGCTCCAGAGGCAGTTGAATGTAGAGCAAAACAATACCCTGGACTTCAGATCTCTCAGCTTGGCCAAGACGTGACTTGCAATCCATCCGTTGGACTGATATGTCAAAACAATAAGCAAGGTCTTCAGCAAAAGTGCTTTGATTACGAGATTCGAGTGAAATGTTGTCAATGTGGAACCACAACACACATCCCATCCACCACAACAGCAACAGTTCCTCTTGTCACTACTCCTACACCCACTACTACAACTTTAACATCGACAGCTCCAGCTACAACAAAAACAACGACTCAGACTCCCAGCCCTAGACCAACTCCAACCACTACTCCTACATCAACCTCAACAGGAGTAACACCTACCCAATGCAGTGGTGAAGAAAAATGTGTGTGGTCAGACTGGATCAACCTTGGTCAGCCAACGCCTGGCTCTGAAGGTGGAGATAATGAATCCATTAAGAACATCATTGCGGCTGGTTATCACATTTGCTCTGCTCCAGAGGCAGTTGAATGTAGAGCAAAACAATACCCTGGACTTCAGATCTCTCAGCTTGGCCAAGACGTGACTTGCAATCCATTCGTTGGACTGATATGTCAAAACAATAAGCAAGGCCTTCAGCAAAAGTGCTTCGATTACGAGATTCGAGTGAAATGTTGTCAATGTGGAACCACAACACACATCCCATCCACCACAACAACAACAGTTCCTCTTGTCACTACTCCTACACCCACTACTACAACTTTAACATCGACAGCTCCAGCTACAACAAAAACAACGACTCAGACTCCCAGCCCTAGACCAACTCCAACCACTACTCCTACATCAACCTCAACAGGAGTAACACCTACCCAATGCAGTGGTGAAGAAAAATGTGTGTGGTCAGACTGGATCAACCTTGGTCAGCCAACGTCTGGCTCTGAAGGTGGAGATAATGAATCCATTAAGAACATCATTGCTGCTGGTTATCACATTTGCTCTGCTCCAGAGGCAGTTGAATGTAGAGCAAAACAATACCCTGGACTTCAGATCTCTCAGCTTGGCCAAGACGTGACTTGCAATCCATCCGTTGGACTGATTTGTCAAAACAATATGCAAGGTCTTCAGCAAAAGTGCTTTGATTACGAGATTCGAGTGAAATGTTGTCAATGTGGAACCACAACACACATCCCATCCACCACAACAACAACAGTTCCTCTTGTCACTACTCCTACACCCACTACTACAACTTTAACATCGACAGCTCCAGCTACAACAAAAACAACGACTCAGACTCCCAGCCCTAGACCAACTCCAACCACTACTCCTACATCAACCTCAACAGGAGTAACACCTACCCAATGCAGTGGTGAAGAAAAATGTGTGTGGTCAGACTGGATCAACCTTGGTCAGCCAACGTCTGGCTCTGAAGGTGGAGATAATGAATCCATTAAGAACATCATTGCTGCTGGTTATCACATTTGCTCTGCTCCAGAGGCAGTTGAATGTAGAGCAAAACAATACCCTGGACTTCAGATCTCTCAGCTTGGCCAAGACGTGACTTGCAATCCATCCGTTGGACTGATTTGTCAAAACAATATGCAAGGTCTTCAGCAAAAGTGCTTTGATTACGAGATTCGAGTGAAATGTTGTCAATGTGGAACCACAACACACATCCCATCCACCACAACAACAACAGTTCCTCTTGTCACTACTCCTACACCCACTACTACAACTTTAACATCGACAGCTCCAGCTACAACAAAAACAACGACTCAGACTCCCAGCCCTAGACCAACTCCAACCACTACTCCTACATCAACCTCAACAGGAGTAACACCTACCCAATGCAGTGGTGAAGAAAAATGTGTGTGGTCAGACTGGATCAACCTTGGTCAGCCAACGTCTGGCTCTGAAGGTGGAGATAATGAATCCATTAAGAACATCATTGCTGCTGGTTATCACATTTGCTCTGCTCCAGAGGCAGTTGAATGTAGAGCAAAACAATACCCTGGACTTCAGATCTCTCAGCTTGGCCAAGACGTGACTTGCAATCCATCCGTTGGACTGATTTGTCAAAACAATATGCAAGGTCTTCAGCAAAAGTGCTTTGATTACGAGATTCGAGTGAAATGTTGTCAGTGTGGACCCACAACACACATCCCATCCACCACAACAACAACAGTTCCTCTTGTCACTACTCCTACACCCACTACTACAACTTTAACATCAACAGCTCCAGCTACAACAAAAACAACGACTCAGACTCCCAGCCCTAGACCAACTCCAACCACTACTCCTACATCAACCTCAACAGGAGTAACACCTACCCAATGCAGTGGTGAAGAAAAATGTGTGTGGTCAGACTGGATCAACCTTGGTCAGCCAACATCTGGCTCTGAAGGTGGAGATAATGAATCCATTAAGAACATCATTGCTGCTGGTTATCACATTTGCTCTGCTCCAGAGGCAGTTGAATGTAGAGCAAAACAATACCCTGGACTTCAGATCTCTCAGCTTGGCCAAGACGTGACTTGCAATCCATTCGTTGGACTGATATGTCAAAACAATAAGCAAGGCCTTCAGCAAAAGTGCTTCGATTACGAGATTCGAGTGAAATGTTGTCAATGTGGAACCACAACACACATCCCATCCACCACAACAACAACAGTTCCTCTTGTCACTACTCCTACACCCACTACTACAACTTTAACATCGACAGCTCCAGCTACAACAAAAACAACGACTCAGACTCCCAGCCCTAGACCAACTCCAACCACTACTCCTACATCAACCTCAACAGGAGTAACACCTACCCAATGCAGTGGTGAAGAAAAATGTGTGTGGTCAGACTGGATCAACCTTGGTCAGCCAACGTCTGGCTCTGAAGGTGGAGATAATGAATCCATTAAGAACATCATTGCTGCTGGTTATCACATTTGCTCTGCTCCAGAGGCAGTTGAATGTAGAGCAAAACAATACCCTGGACTTCAGATCTCTCAGCTTGGCCAAGGCGTGACTTGCAATCCATCCGTTGGACTGATTTGTCAAAACAATATGCAAGGTCTTCAGCAAAAGTGCTTTGATTACGAGATTCGAGTGAAATGTTGTCAATGTGGAACCACAACACACATCCCATCCACCACAACAACAACAGTTCCTCTTGTCACTACTCCTACACCCACTACTACAACTTTAACATCGACAGCTCCAGCTACAACAAAAACAACGACTCAGACTCCCAGCCCTAGACCAACTCCAACCACTACTCCTACATCAACCTCAACAGGAGTAACACCTACCCAATGCAGTGGTGAAGAAAAATGTGTGTGGTCAGACTGGATCAACCTTGGTCAGCCAACGTCTGGCTCTGAAGGTGGAGATAATGAATCCATTAAGAACATCATTGCTGCTGGTTATCACATTTGCTCTGCTCCAGAGGCAGTTGAATGTAGAGCAAAACAATACCCTGGACTCCAGATCTCTCAGCTTGGCCAAGACGTGACTTGCAATCCATCCGTTGGACTGATTTGTCAAAACAATATGCAAGGTCTTCAGCAAAAGTGCTTCGATTATGAGATTCGAGTGAAATGTTGTCAGTGTGGACCCACAACACACATCCCATCCACCACAACAACAACAGTTCCTCTTGTCACTACTCCTACACCCACTACTACAACTTTAACATCGACAGCTCCAGCTACAACAAAAACAATGACTCAGACTCCCAGCCCTAGACCAACTCCAACCACTACTCCTACATCAACCTCAACAGGAGTAACACCTACCCAATGCAGTGGTGAAGAAAAATGTGTGTGGTCAGACTGGATCAACCTTGGTCAGCCAACGTCTGGCTCTGAAGGTGGAGATAATGAATCCATTAAGAACATCATTGCTGCTGGTTATCACATTTGCTCTGCTCCAGAAGCAGTTGAATGTAGAGCAAAACAATACCCTGGACTTCAGATCTCTCAGCTTGGCCAAGACGTGACTTGCAATCCATCAGTTGGACTGATATGTCAAAACAATAAGCAAGGCCTTCAGCAAAAGTGCTTTGATTACGAGATTCGAGTGAAATGTTGTCAATGTGGAACCACAACACACATCCCATCCACCACAACAACAACAGTTCCTCTTGTCACTACTCCTACACCCACTACTACAACTTTAACATCGACAGCTCCAGCTACAACAAAAACAACGACTCAAACTCCCAGCCCTAGACCAACTCCAACCACTACTCCTACATCAACCTCAACAGGAGTAACACCTACCCAATGCAGTGGTGAAGAAAAATGTGTGTGGTCAGACTGGATCAACCTTGGTCAGCCAACGTCTGGCTCTGAAGGTGGAGATAATGAATCCATTAAGAACATCATTGCTGTTGGTTATCACATTTGCTCTGCTCCAGAGGCAGTTGAATGTAGAGCAAAACAATACCCTGGACTTCAGATCTCTCAGCTTGGCCAAGACGTGACTTGCAATCCATCCGTTGGACTGATTTGTCAAAACAATATGCAAGGTCTTCAGCAAAAGTGCTTTGATTACGAGATTCGAGTGAAATGTTGTCAATGTGGAACCACAACACACATCCCATCCACCACAACAACAACAGTTCCTCTTGTCACTACTCCTACACCCACTACTACAACTTTAACATCGACAGCTCCAGCTACAACAAAAACAACGACTCAGACTCCCAGCCCTAGACCAACTCCAACCACTACTCCTACATCAACCTCAACAGGAGTAACACCTACCCAATGCAGTGGTGAAGAAAAATGTGTGTGGTCAGACTGGATCAACCTTGGTCAGCCAACGTCTGGCTCTGAAGGTGGAGATAATGAATCCATTAAGAACATCATTGCTGTTGGTTATCACATTTGCTCTGCTCCAGAGGCAGTTGAATGTAGAGCAAAACAATACCCTGGACTCCAGATCTCTCAGCTTGGCCAAGACGTGACTTGCAATCCATCCGTTGGACTGATTTGTCAAAACAATATGCAAGGTCTTCAGCAAAAGTGCTTTGATTACGAGATTCGAGTGAAATGTTGTCAATGTGGAACCACAACACACATCCCATCCACCACAACAACAACAGTTCCTCTTGTCACTACTCCTACACCCACTACTACAACTTTAACATCGACAGCTCCAGCTACAACAAAAACAACGACTCAGACTCCCAGCCCTAGACCAACTCCAACCACTACTCCTACATCAACCTCAACAGGAGTAACACCTACCCAATGCAGTGGTGAAGAAAAATGTGTGTGGTCAGACTGGATCAACCTTGGTCAGCCAACGTCTGGCTCTGAAGGTGGAGATAATGAATCCATTAAGAACATCATTGCTGCTGGTTATCACATTTGCTCTGCTCCAGAGGCAGTTGAATGTAGAGCAAAACAATACCCTGGACTTCAGATCTCTCAGCTTGGCCAAGACGTGACTTGCAATCCATCCGTTGGACTGATATGTCAAAACAATAAGCAAGGTCTTCAGCAAAAGTGCTTCGATTACGAGATTCGAGTGAAATGTTGTCAATGTGGAACCACAACACACATCCCATCCACCACAACAACAACAGTTCCTCACGTCACTACTCCTACACCCACTACTACAACTTTAACATCGACAGCTCCAGCTACAACAAAAACAACGACTCAGACTCCCAGCCCTAGACCAACTCCAACCACTACTCCTACATCAACCTCAACAGGAGTAACACCTACCCAATGCAGTGGTGAAGAAAAATGTGTGTGGTCAGACTGGATCAACCTTGGTCAGCCAACGTCTGGCTCTGAAGGTGGAGATAATGAATCCATTAAGAACATCATTGCTGCTGGTTATCACATTTGCTCTGCTCCAGAGGCAGTTGAATGTAGAGCAAAACAATACCCTGGACTTCAGATCTCTCAGCTTGGCCAAGACGTGACTTGCAATCCATCCGTTGGACTGATATGTCAAAACAATAAGCAAGGTCTTCAGCAAAAGTGCTTCGATTACGAGATTCGAGTGAAATGTTGTCAATGTGGAACCACAACACACATCCCATCCACCACAACAACAACAGTTCCTCTTGTCACTACTCCTACACCCACTACTACAACTTTAACATCGACAGCTCCAGCTACAACAAAAACAACGACTCAGACTCCCAGCCCTAGACCAACTCCAACCACTACTCCTACATCAACCTCAACAGGAGTAACACCTACCCAATGCAGTGGTGAAGAAAAATGTGTGTGGTCAGACTGGATCAACCTTGGTCAGCCAACGTCTGGCTCTGAAGGTGGAGATAATGAATCCATTAAGAACATCATTGCTGCTGGTTATCACATTTGCTCTGCTCCAGAGGCTGTTGAATGTAGAGCAAAACAATACCCTGGACTTCAGATCTCTCAGCTTGGCCAAGACGTGACTTGCAATCCATCCGTTGGACTGATATGTCAAAACAATAAGCAAGGTCTTCAGCAAAAGTGCTTCGATTACGAGATTCGAGTGAAATGTTGTCAATGTGGAACCACAACACACATCCCATCCACCACAACAACAACAGTTCCTCTTGTCACTACTCCTACACCCACTACTACAACTTTAACATCGACAGCTCCAGCTACAACAAAAACAACGACTCAGACTCCCAGCCCTAGACCAACTCCAACCACTACTCCTACATCAACCTCAACAGGAGTAACACCTACCCAATGCAGTGGTGAAGAAAAATGTGTGTGGTCAGACTGGATCAACCTTGGTCAGCCAACGTCTGGCTCTGAAGGTGGAGATAATGAATCCATTAAGAACATCATTGCTGCTGGTTATCACATTTGCTCTGCTCCAGAGGCAGTTGAATGTAGAGCAAAACAATACCCTGGACTTCAGATCTCTCAGCTTGGCCAAGACGTGACTTGCAATCCATCCGTTGGACTGATATGTCAAAACAATAAGCAAGGTCTTCAGCAAAAGTGCTTCGATTACGAGATTCGAGTGAAATGTTGTCAATGTGGAACCACAACACACATCCCATCCACCACAACAACAACAGTTCCTCACGTCACTACTCCTACACCCACTACTACAACTTTAACATCGACAGCTCCAGCTACAACAAAAACAACGACTCAGACTCCCAGCCCTAGACCAACTCCAACCACTACTCCTACATCAACCTCAACAGGAGTAACACCTACCCAATGCAGTGGTGAAGAAAAATGTGTGTGGTCAGACTGGATCAACCTTGGTCAGCCAACGTCTGGCTCTGAAGGTGGAGATAATGAATCCATTAAGAACATCATTGCTGCTGGTTATCACATTTGCTCTGCTCCAGAGGCAGTTGAATGTAGAGCAAAACAATACCCTGGACTTCAGATCTCTCAGCTTGGCCAAGACGTGACTTGCAATCCATCCGTTGGACTGATATGTCAAAACAATAAGCAAGGTCTTCAGCAAAAGTGCTTCGATTACGAGATTCGAGTGAAATGTTGTCAATGTGGAACCACAACACACATCCCATCCACCACAACAACAACAGTTCCTCTTGTCACTACTCCTACACCCACTACTACAACTTTAACATCGACAGCTCCAGCTACAACAAAAACAACGACTCAGACTCCCAGCCCTAGACCAACTCCAACCACTACTCCTACATCAACCTCAACAGGAGTAACACCTACCCAATGCAGTGGTGAAGAAAAATGTGTGTGGTCAGACTGGATCAACCTTGGTCAGCCAACGTCTGGCTCTGAAGGTGGAGATAATGAATCCATTAAGAACATCATTGCTGCTGGTTATCACATTTGCTCTGCTCCAGAGGCAGTTGAATGTAGAGCAAAACAATACCCTGGACTTCAGATCTCTCAGCTTGGCCAAGACGTGACTTGCAATCCATCCGTTGGACTGATATGTCAAAACAATAAGCAAGGTCTTCAGCAAAAGTGCTTCGATTACGAGATTCGAGTGAAATGTTGTCAATGTGGAACCACAACACACATCCCATCCACCACAACAACAACAGTTCCTCTTGTCACTACTCCTACACCCACTACTACAACTTTAACATCGACAGCTCCAGCTACAACAAAAACAACGACTCAGACTCCCAGCCCTAGACCAACTCCAACCACTACTCCTACATCAACCTCAACAGGAGTAACACCTACCCAATGCAGTGGTGAAGAAAAATGTGTGTGGTCAGACTGGATCAACCTTGGTCAGCCAACGTCTGGCTCTGAAGGTGGAGATAATGAATCCATTAAGAACATCATTGCTGCTGGTTATCACATTTGCTCTGCTCCAGAGGCAGTTGAATGTAGAGCAAAACAATACCCTGGACTTCAGATCTCTCAGCTTGGCCAAGACGTGACTTGCAATCCATCCGTTGGACTGATTTGTCAAAACAATATGCAAGGTCTTCAGCAAAAGTGCTTTGATTACGAGATTCGAGTGAAATGTTGTCAATGTGGAACCACAACACACATCCCATCCACCACAACAACAACAGTTCCTCTTGTCACTACTCCTACACCCACTACTACAACTTTAACATCGACAGCTCCAGCTACAACAAAAACAACGACTCAGACTCCCAGCCCTAGACCAACTCCAACCACTACTCCTACATCAACCTCAACAGGAGTAACACCTACCCAATGCAGTGGTGAAGAAAAATGTGTGTGGTCAGACTGGATCAACCTTGGTCAGCCAACGTCTGGCTCTGAAGGTGGAGATAATGAATCCATTAAGAACATCATTGCTGCTGGTTATCACATTTGCTCTGCTCCAGAGGCAGTTGAATGTAGAGCAAAACAATACCCTGGACTCCAGATCTCTCAGCTTGGCCAAGACGTGACTTGCAATCCATCCGTTGGACTGATTTGTCAAAACAATATGCAAGGTCTTCAGCAAAAGTGCTTTGATTACGAGATTCGAGTGAAATGTTGTCAGTGTGGACCCACAACACACATCCCATCCACCACAACAACAACAGTTCCTCTTGTCACTACTCCTACACCCACTACTACAACTTTAACATCGACAGCTCCAGCTACAACAAAAACAACGACTCAGACTCCCAGCCCTAGACCAACTCCAACCACTACTCCTACATCAACCTCAACAGGAGTAACACCTACCCAATGCAGTGGTGAAGAAAAATGTGTGTGGTCAGACTGGATCAACCTTGGTCAGCCAACGTCTGGCTCTGAAGGTGGAGATAATGAATCCATTAAGAACATCATTGCTGCTGGTTATCACATTTGCTCTGCTCCAGAAGCAGTTGAATGTAGAGCAAAACAATACCCTGGACTTCAGATCTCTCAGCTTGGCCAAGACGTGACTTGCAATCCATCCGTTGGACTGATATGTCAAAACAATAAGCAAGGCCTTCAGCAAAAGTGCTTTGATTACGAGATTCGAGTGAAATGTTGTCAATGTGGAACCACAACACACATCCCATCCACCACAACAACAACAGTTCCTCTTGTCACTACTCCTACACCCACTACTACAACTTTAACATCGACAGCTCCAGCTACAACAAAAACAACGACTCAGACTCCCAGCCCTAGACCAACTCCAACCACTACTCCTACATCAACCTCAACAGGAGTAACACCTACCCAATGCAGTGGTGAAGAAAAATGTGTGTGGTCAGACTGGATCAACCTTGGTCAGCCAACGTCTGGCTCTGAAGGTGGAGATAATGAATCCATTAAGAACATCATTGCTGTTGGTTATCACATTTGCTCTGCTCCAGAGGCAGTTGAATGTAGAGCAAAACAATACCCTGGACTTCAGATCTCTCAGCTTGGCCAAGACGTGACTTGCAATCCATCCGTTGGACTGATTTGTCAAAACAATATGCAAGGTCTTCAGCAAAAGTGCTTTGATTACGAGATTCGAGTGAAATGTTGTCAATGTGGAACCACAACACACATCCCATCCACCACAACAACAACAGTTCCTCTTGTCACTACTCCTACACCCACTACTACAACTTTAACATCGACAGCTCCAGCTACAACAAAAACAACGACTCAGACTCCCAGCCCTAGACCAACTCCAACCACTACTCCTACATCAACCTCAACAGGAGTAACACCTACCCAATGCAGTGGTGAAGAAAAATGTGTGTGGTCAGACTGGATCAACCTTGGTCAGCCAACGTCTGGCTCTGAAGGTGGAGATAATGAATCCATTAAGAACATCATTGCTGCTGGTTATCACATTTGCTCTGCTCCAGAGGCAGTTGAATGTAGAGCAAAACAATACCCTGGACTCCAGATCTCTCAGCTTGGCCAAGACGTGACTTGCAATCCATCCGTTGGACTGATATGTCAAAACAATAAGCAAGGTCTTCAGCAAAAGTGCTTCGATTACGAGATTCGAGTGAAATGTTGTCAATGTGGAACCACAACACACATCCCATCCACCACAACAACAACAGTTCCTCTTGTCACTACTCCTACACCCACTACTACAACTTTAACATCGACAGCTCCAGCTACAACAAAAACAACGACTCAGACTCCCAGCCCTAGACCAACTCCAACCACTACTCCTACATCAACCTCAACAGGAGTAACACCTACCCAATGCAGTGGTGAAGAAAAATGTGTGTGGTCAGACTGGATCAACCTTGGTCAGCCAACGTCTGGCTCTGAAGGTGGAGATAATGAATCCATTAAGAACATCATTGCTGCTGGTTATCACATTTGCTCTGCTCCAGAGGCAGTTGAATGTAGAGCAAAACAATACCCTGGACTTCAGATCTCTCAGCTTGGCCAAGACGTGACTTGCAATCCATCCGTTGGACTGATATGTCAAAACAATAAGCAAGGTCTTCAGCAAAAGTGCTTCGATTACGAGATTCGAGTGAAATGTTGTCAATGTGGAACCACAACACACATCCCATCCACCACAACAACAACAGTTCCTCTTGTCACTACTCCTACACCCACTACTACAACTTTAACATCGACAGCTCCAGCTACAACAAAAACAACGACTCAGACTCCCAGCCCTAGACCAACTCCAACCACTACTCCTACATCAACCTCAACAGGAGTAACACCTACCCAATGCAGTGGTGAAGAAAAATGTGTGTGGTCAGACTGGATCAACCTTGGTCAGCCAACGTCTGGCTCTGAAGGTGGAGATAATGAATCCATTAAGAACATCATTGCTGCTGGTTATCACATTTGCTCTGCTCCAGAGGCAGTTGAATGTAGAGCAAAACAATACCCTGGACTTCAGATCTCTCAGCTTGGCCAAGACGTGACTTGCAATCCATCCGTTGGACTGATATGTCAAAACAATAAGCAAGGTCTTCAGCAAAAGTGCTTCGATTACGAGATTCGAGTGAAATGTTGTCAATGTGGAACCACAACACACATCCCATCCACCACAACAACAACAGTTCCTCTTGTCACTACTCCTACACCCACTACTACAACTTTAACATCGACAGCTCCAGCTACAACAAAAACAACGACTCAGACTCCCAGCCCTAGACCAACTCCAACCACTACTCCTACATCAACCTCAATAGGAGTAACACCTACCCAATGCAGTGGTGAAGAAAAATGTGTGTGGTCAGACTGGATCAACCTTGGTCAGCCAACGTCTGGCTCTGAAGGTGGAGATAATGAATCCATTAAGAACATCATTGCTGCTGGTTATCACATTTGCTCTGCTCCAGAGGCAGTTGAATGTAGAGCAAAACAATACCCTGGACTTCAGATCTCTCAGCTTGGCCAAGACGTGACTTGCAATCCATCCGTTGGACTGATATGTCAAAACAATAAGCAAGGTCTTCAGCAAAAGTGCTTCGATTACGAGATTCGAGTGAAATGTTGTCAATGTGGAACCACAACACACATCCCATCCACCACAACAACAACAGTTCCTCTTGTCACTACTCCTACACCCACTACTACAACTTTAACATCGACAGCTCCAGCTACAACAAAAACAACGACTCAGACTCCCAGCCCTAGACCAACTCCAACCACTACTCCTACATCAACCTCAACAGGAGTAACACCTACCCAATGCAGTGGTGAAGAAAAATGTGTGTGGTCAGACTGGATCAACCTTGGTCAGCCAACGTCTGGCTCTGAAGGTGGAGATAATGAATCCATTAAGAACATCATTGCTGCTGGTTATCACATTTGCTCTGCTCCAGAGGCAGTTGAATGTAGAGCAAAACAATACCCTGGACTTCAGATCTCTCAGCTTGGCCAAGACGTGACTTGCAATCCATCCGTTGGACTGATATGTCAAAACAATAAGCAAGGTCTTCAGCAAAAGTGCTTCGATTACGAGATTCGAGTGAAATGTTGTCAATGTGGAACCACAACACACATCCCATCCACCACAACAACAACAGTTCCTCTTGTCACTACTCCTACACCCACTACTACAACTTTAACATCGACAGCTCCAGCTACAACAAAAACAACGACTCAGACTCCCAGCCCTAGACCAACTCCAACCACTACTCCTACATCAACCTCAACAGGAGTAACACCTACCCAATGCAGTGGTGAAGAAAAATGTGTGTGGTCAGACTGGATCAACCTTGGTCAGCCAACGTCTGGCTCTGAAGGTGGAGATAATGAATCCATTAAGAACATCATTGCTGCTGGTTATCACATTTGCTATGCTCCAGAGGCAGTTGAATGTAGAGCAAAACAATACCCTGGACTTCAGATCTCTCAGCTTGGCCAAGACGTGACTTGCAATCCATCCGTTGGACTGATATGTCAAAACAATAAGCAAGGTCTTCAGCAAAAGTGCTTCGATTACGAGATTCGAGTGAAATGTTGTCAATGTGGAACCACAACACACATCCCATCCACCACAACAACAACAGTTCCTCTTGTCACTACTCCTACACCCACTACTACAACTTTAACATCGACAGCTCCAGCTACAACAAAAACAACGACTCAGACTCCCAGCCCTAGACCAACTCCAACCACTACTCCTACATCAACCTCAACAGGAGTAACACCTACCCAATGCAGTGGTGAAGAAAAATGTGTGTGGTCAGACTGGATCAACCTTGGTCAGCCAACGTCTGGCTCTGAAGGTGGAGATAATGAATCCATTAAGAACATCATTGCTGCTGGTTATCACATTTGCTCTGCTCCAGAGGCAGTTGAATGTAGAGCAAAACAATACCCTGGACTTCAGATCTCTCAGCTTGGCCAAGACGTGACTTGCAATCCATCCGTTGGACTGATATGTCAAAACAATAAGCAAGGTCTTCAGCAAAAGTGCTTCGATTACGAGATTCGAGTGAAATGTTGTCAATGTGGAACCACAACACACATCCCATCCACCACAACAACAACAGTTCCTCTTGTCACTACTCCTACACCCACTACTACAACTTTAACATCGACAGCTCCAGCTACAACAAAAACAACGACTCAGACTCCCAGCCCTAGACCAACTCCAACCACTACTCCTACATCAACCTCAACAGGAGTAACACCTACCCAATGCAGTGGTGAAGAAAAATGTGTGTGGTCAGACTGGATCAACCTTGGTCAGCCAACGTCTGGCTCTGAAGGTGGAGATAATGAATCCATTAAGAACATCATTGCTGCTGGTTATCACATTTGCTCTGCTCCAGAGGCAGTTGAATGTAGAGCAAAACAATACCCTGGACTTCAGATCTCTCAGCTTGGCCAAGACGTGACTTGCAATCCATCCGTTGGACTGATATGTCAAAACAATAAGCAAGGTCTTCAGCAAAAGTGCTTCGATTACGAGATTCGAGTGAAATGTTGTCAATGTGGAACCACAACACACATCCCATCCACCACAACAACAACAGTTCCTCTTGTCACTACTCCTACACCCACTACTACAACTTTAACATCGACAGCTCCAGCTACAACAAAAACAACGACTCAGACTCCCAGCCCTAGACCAACTCCAACCACTACTCCTACATCAACCTCAACAGGAGTAACACCTACCCAATGCAGTGGTGAAGAAAAATGTGTGTGGTCAGACTGGATCAACCTTGGTGAGCCAACGTCTGGCTCTGAAGGTGGAGATAATGAATCCATTAAGAACCTTATTGCTGCTGGTTATCACATTTGCTCAGCTCCAGAGGCAGTTGAATGTAGAGCAAAACAATACCCTGGACTTCAGATCTCTCAGCTTGGCCAAGACGTGACTTGCAATCCATCCGTAGGACTTATATGTCAAAACAATAAGCAAGGTCTTCAGCAAAAGTGCTTCGATTACGAGATTCGAGTGAAATGTTGTCAATGTGGAACCACAACACACATCCCATCCACCACAACAACAACAGTTCCTCTTGTCACTACTCCTACACCCACTACTACAACTTTAACATCGACAGCTCCAGCTACAACAAAAACAACGACTCAGACTCCCAGCCCTAGACCAACTCCAACCACTACTCCTACATCAACCTCAACAGGAGTAACACCTACCCAATGCAGTGGTGAAGAAAAATGTGTGTGGTCAGACTGGATCAACCTTGGTGAGCCAACATCTGGCTCTGAAGGTGGAGATAATGAATCCATTAAGAACCTTATTGCTGCTGGTTATCACATTTGCTCAGCTCCAGAGGCAGTTGAATGTAGAGCAAAACAATACCCTGGACTTCAGATCTCTCAGCTTGGCCAAGACGTGACTTGCAATCCATCCGTTGGACTGATATGTCAAAACAATAAGCAAGGTCTTCAGCAAAAGTGCTTTGATTACGAGATTCGAGTGAAATGTTGTCAATGTGGAACCACAACACACATCCCATCCACCACAACAACAACAGTTCCTCACGTCACTACTCCTACACCCACTACTACAACTTTAACATCGACAGCTCCAGCTACAACAAAAACAACGACTCAGACTCCCAGCCCTAGACCAACTCCAACCACTACTCCTACATCAACCTCAACAGGAGTAACACCTACCCAATGCAGTGGTGAAGAAAAATGTGTGTGGTCAGACTGGATCAACCTTGGTCAGCCAACGTCTGGCTCTGAAGGTGGAGATAATGAATCCATTAAGAACCTTATTGCTGCTGGTTATCACATTTGCTCAGCTCCAGAGGCAGTTGAATGTAGAGCAAAACAATACCCTGGACTCCAGATCTCTCAGCTTGGCCAAGACGTGACTTGCAATCCATCCGTTGGACTTATATGTCAAAACAATAAGCAAGGCCTTCAGCAAAAGTGCTTCGATTACGAGATTCGAGTGAAATGTTGTCAATGTGGAACCACAACACACATCCCATCCACCACAACAACAACAGTTCCTCACGTCACTACTCCTACACCCACTACTACAACTTTAACATCGACAGCTCCAGCTACAACAAAAACAACGACTCAGACTCCCAGCCCTAGACCAACTCCAACCACTACTCCTACATCAACCTCAACAGGAGTAACACCTACCCAATGCAGTGGTGAAGAAAAATGTGTGTGGTCAGACTGGATCAATCTTGGTGAGCCAACGTCTGGCTCTGAAGGTGGAGATAATGAATCCATTAAGAACATTATTGCTGCTGGTTATCACATTTGCTCTGCTCCAGAGGCAGTTGAATGTAGAGCAAAACAATACCCTGGACTTCAGATCTCTCAGCTTGGTCAAGATGTGACTTGCAATCCATCCGTTGGACTGATATGTCAAAACAATAAGCAAGGTCTTCAGCAAAAGTGCTTCGATTACGAGATTCGAGTGAAATGTTGTCAATGTGGAACCACAACACACGTCCCATCCACCACAACAACAACAGTTCCTCACGTCAGTACTCCTACACCCACTACTACAACCTTAACGTCAACAGTTCCACCTGCAACAACAACAACAACTCTGCCACCCACCACAACTATTATTTCTACAACTTTTGCTGTAATAACTGGTGGAACAACGAAACCATCGATTCCAACCACATTACCCCTTCATTGTTATTCTTGCCATTTCAATCATACTGATTTCCTCATTGGTAAGTTTTACTTTTCACCTTTCCAAGTTTTAAACCTTGTGTACTATTATTTCAGCTTTTAGTGATGTTCAATTTATATGTAATTTTACATGTTAATTTGGAAACTGGCTTAATGATTACACCTCATATTTCTTTCAGGCTCAATTGTCTACAATGTCTCTGACCATGATGGATGGTGCTACATTGGTCTCTGCAACAAGACTTGTAAAGTAGAAACACT
>NW_026600905.1:0-102349 GCF_029448725.1 Salvelinus fontinalis
TACTGGGATAATAAAGCCATTCTGTTATCTAGATATAACACTATGTTACTGGGATAATACAGCCATTCTGTTATCTAGATATAACACTATGTTACTGTGTTATCTAGATATAACACTATGTTACTGGGATAATACAGCCATTCTGTTATCTAGATATAACACTATGTTACTGGGATAATAAAGCCATTCTGTTATCTAGATATAACACTATGTTACTGGGATAATAAAGTCATTCTGTTATCTAGATATAACACTATGTTACTGGGATAATACAGCCATTCTGTTATCTAGATATAACACTATGTTACTGTGTTATCTAGATATAACACTATGTTACTGGGATAATACAGCCATTCTGTTATCTAGATATAACACTATGTTACTGTGTTATCTAGATATAACACTATGTTACTGGGATAATACAGCCATTCTGTTATCTAGATATAACACTATGTTACTGGGATAATAAAGCCATTCTGTTATCTAGATATAACACTATGTTACTGTGTTATCTAGATATAACACTATGTTACTGGGATAATAAAGCCATTCTGTTATCTAGATATAACA
This sequence comes from Salvelinus fontinalis, assembly GCF_029448725.1. Classification (NCBI taxonomy): domain Eukaryota; kingdom Metazoa; phylum Chordata; class Actinopteri; order Salmoniformes; family Salmonidae; genus Salvelinus; species Salvelinus fontinalis. The sequence goes on from NW_026600905.1 coordinate 571, forward strand.
CTATGTTACTGGGATAATACAGCCATTCTGTTATCTAGATATAACACTATGTTACTGTGTTATCTAGATATAACACTATGTTACTGGGATAATAAAGCCATTCTGTTATCTAGATATAACACTATGTTACTGTGTTATCTAGATATAACACTATGTTACTGGGATAATAAAGCCATTCTGTTATCTAGATATAACACTATGTTACTGGGATAATAAAGCCATTCTGTTATCTAGATATAACACTATGTACTGGATCTAGATATAACACTATGTTACTGGGATAATACAGCCATTCTGTTATCTAGATATAACACTATGTTACTGTGTTATCTAGATATAACACTATGTTACTGGGATAATAAAGCCATTCTGTTATCTAGATATAACACTATGTTACTGGGATAATAAAGCCATTCTGTTATCTAGATATAACACTATGTTACTGTGTTATCTAGATATAACACTATGTTACTGGGATAATACAGCCATTCTGTTATCTAGATATAACACTATGTTACTGGGATAATACAGCCATTCTGTTATCTAGATATAACACTATGTTACTGGGATAATAAAGCCATTCTGTTATCTAGATATAACACTATGTTACTGTGTTATCTAGATATAACACTATGTTACTGTGCTATCTAGATATAACACTATGTTACTGGGATAATACAGCCATTCTGTTATCTAGATATAACACTGTTACTGGGATAATACAGCCATTCTGTTATCTAGATATAACACTATGTTACTGGGATAATAAAGCCATTCTGTTATCTAGATATAACACTATGTTACTGGGATAATACAGCCATTCTGTTATCTAGATATAACACTATGTTACTAGGATAATACAGCCATTCTGTTATCTAGATATAACACTATGTTACTGGGATAATAAAGCCATTCTGTTATCTAGATATAACACTATGTTACTGTGTTATCTAGATATAACACTATGTTACTGGGATAATACAGCCATTCTGTTATCTAGATATAACACTATGTTGCTGGGATAATAAAGTCATTCTGTTATCTAGATATAACACTATGTTACTAGGATAATACAGCCATTCTGTTATCTAGATATAACACTATGTTACTGGGATAATACAGCCATTCTGTTATCTAGATATAACACTATGTTACTGGGATAATACAGCCATTCTGTTATCTAGATATAACACTATGTTACTGTGTTATCTAGATATAACACTATGTTACTGGGATAATAAAGCCATTCTGTTATCTAGATATAACACTATGTTACTGGGATAATACAGCCATTCTGTTATCTAGATATAACACTATGTTACTGGGATAATAAAGCCATTCTGTTATCTAGATATAACACTATGTTACTGGGATAATAAAGTCATTCTGTTATCTAGATATAACACTATGTTACTGGGATAATACAGCCATTCTGTTATCTAGATATAACACTATGTTACTGTGTTATCTAGATATAACACTATGTTACTGGGATAATACAGCCATTCTGTTATCTAGATATAACACTATGTTACTGTGTTATCTAGATATAACACTATGTTACTGGGATAATACAGCCATTCTGTTATCTAGATATAACACTATGTTACTGGGATAATAAAGCCATTCTGTTATCTAGATATAACACTATGTTACTGGGATAATAAAGCCATTCTGTTATCTAGATATAACACTATGTTACTGGGATAATACAGCCATTCTGTTATCTAGATATAACACTATGTTACTGTGTTATCTAGATATAACACTATGTTACTGGGATAATAAAGCCATTCTGTTATCTAGATATAACACTATGTTACTGGGATAATACAGCCATTCTGTTATCTAGATATAACACTATGTTACTGTGTTATCTAGATATAACACTATGTTGCTGGGATAATACAGCCATTCTGTTATCTAGATATAACACTATGTTACTGGGATAATAAAGTCATTCTGTTATCTAGATATAACACTATGTTACTGGGATAATAAAGTCATTCTGTTATCTAGATATAACACTATGTTACTGGGATAATACAGCCATTCTGTTATCTAGATATAACACTATGTTACTGTGTTATCTAGATATAACACTATGTTGCTGGGATAATACAGCCATTCTGTTATCTAGATATAACACTATGTTACTGTGTTATCTAGATATAACACTATGTTACTGGGATAATACAGCCATTCTGTTATCTAGATATAACACTATGTTACTGGGATAATAAAGCCATTCTGTTATCTAGATATAACACTATGTTACTGTGTTATCTAGATATAACACTATGTTACTGGGATAATAAAGCCATTCTGTTATCTAGATATAACACTATGTTACTGGGATAATACAGCCATTCTGTTATCTAGATATAACACTATGTTACTGTGTTATCTAGATATAACACTATGTTACTGGGATAATAAAGCCATTCTGTTATCTAGATGTAACACTATGTTACTGTGTTATCTAGATATAACACTATGTTACTGGGATAATACAGCCATTCTGTTATCTAGATATAACACTATGTTACTGGGATAATAAAGCCATTCTGTTATCTAGATATAACACTATGTTATCTAGATATAACACTATGTTACTGGGATAATACAGCCATTCTGTTATCTAGATATAACACTATGTTACTGTGTTATCTAGATATAACACTATGTTACTGGGATAATAAAGCCATTCTGTTATCTAGATATAACACTATGTTACTGGGATAATAAAGCCATTCTGTTATCTAGATATAACACTATGTTACTGTGTTATCTAGATATAACACTATGTTACTGGGATAATACAGCCATTCTGTTATCTAGATATAACACTATGTTACTGGGATAATACAGCCATTCTGTTATCTAGATATAACACTATGTTACTGGGATAATAAAGCCATTCTGTTATCTAGATATAACACTATGTTACTGTGTTATCTAGATATAACACTATGTTACTGTGCTATCTAGATATAACACTATGTTACTGGGATAATACAGCCATTCTGTTATCTAGATATAACACTATGTTACTGTGTTATCTAGATATAACACTATGTTACTGGGATAATACAGCCATTCTGTTATCTAGATATAACACTATGTTACTGGGATAATAAAGCCATTCTGTTATCTAGATATAACACTATGTTACTGGGATAATACAGCCATTCTGTTATCTAGATATAACACTATGTTACTAGGATAATACAGCCATTCTGTTATCTAGATATAACACTATGTTACTGGGATAATAAAGCCATTCTGTTATCTAGATATAACACTATGTTACTGTGTTATCTAGATATAACACTATGTTACTGGGATAATACAGCCATTCTGTTATCTAGATATAACACTATGTTGCTGGGATAATAAAGTCATTCTGTTATCTAGATATAACACTATGTTACTGGGATAATACAGCCATTCTGTTATCTAGATATAACACTATGTTACTGTGTTATCTAGATATAACACTATGTTACTGGGATAATAAAGCCATTCTGTTATCTAGATATAACACTATGTTACTGGGATAATACAGCCATTCTGTTATCTAGATATAACACTATGTTACTGTGTTATCTAGATATAACACTATGTTACTGGGATAATAAAGCCATTCTGTTATCTAGATATAACACTATGTTACTGGGATAATACAGCCATTCTGTTATCTAGATATAACACTATGTTACTGTGTTATCTAGATATAACACTATGTTGCTGGGATAATACAGCCATTCTGTTATCTAGATATAACACTATGTTACTGTGTTATCTAGATATAACACTATGTTACTGGGATAATACAGCCATTCTGTTATCTAGATATAACACTATGTTACTGGGATAATAAAGCCATTCTGTTATCTAGATATAACACTATGTTACTGGGATAATAAAGCCATTCTGTTATCTAGATATAACACTATGTTACTGTGTTATCTAGATATAACACTATGTTACTGGGATAATAAAGCCATTCTGTTATCTAGATATAACACTATGTTACTGTGTTATCTAGATATAACACTATGTTGCTGGGATAATACAGCCATTCTGTTATCTAGATATAACACTATGTTACTGTGTTATCTAGATATAACACTATGTTACTGGGATAATACAGCCATTCTGTTATCTAGATATAACACTATGTTACTGGGATAATAAAGCCATTCTGTTATCTAGATATAACACTATGTTACTGTGTTATCTAGATATAACACTATGTTACTGGGATAATACAGCCATTCTGTTATCTAGATATAACACTATGTTACTGGGATAATACAGCCATTCTGTTATCTAGATATAACACTATGTTACTGGGATAATAAAGCCATTCTGTTATCTAGATATAACACTATGTTACTGGGATAATAAAGCCATTCTGTTATCTAGATATAACACTATGTTACTGGGATAATACAGCCATTCTGTTATCTAGATATAACACTATGTTACTGTGTTATCTAGATATAACACTATGTTACTGGGATAATACAGCCATTCTGTTATCTAGATATAACACTATGTTACTGTGTTATCTAGATATAACACTATGTTACTGGGATAATAAAGTCATTCTGTTATCTAGATATAACACTATGTTACTGGGATAATACAGCCATTCTGTTATCTAGATATAACACTATGTTACTGTGTTATCTAGATATAACACTATGTTACTGGGATAATACAGCCATTCTGTTATCTAGATATAACACTATGTTACTGGGATAATACAGCCATTCTGTTATCTAGATATAACACTATGTTACTGGGATAATAAAGCCATTCTGTTATCTAGATATAACACTATGTTACTGGGATAATAAAGCCATTCTGTTATCTAGATATAACACTATGTTACTGGTATCTAGATATAACATATGTTATCTAGATATAACACTATGTTACTGGGATAATACAGCCATTCTGTTATCTAGATATAACACTATGTTACTGTGTTATCTAGATATAACACTATGTTACTGGGATAATAAAGCCATTCTGTTATCTAGATATAACACTATGTTACTGGGATAATACAGCCATTCTGTTATCTAGATATAACACTATGTTACTGGGATAATACAGCCATTCTGTTATCTAGATATAACACTATGTTACTGTGTTATCTAGATATAACACTATGTTACTGGGATAATAAAGCCATTCTGTTATCTAGATATAACACTATGTTACTGTGTTATCTAGATATAACACTATGTTACTGGGATAATACAGCCATTCTGTTATCTAGATATAACACTATGTTACTGGGATAATAAAGCCATTCTGTTATCTAGATATAACACTATGTTATCTAGATATAACACTATGTTACTGGGATAATACAGCCATTCTGTTATCTAGATATAACACTATGTTACTGTGTTATCTAGATATAACACTATGTTACTGGGATAATAAAGCCATTCTGTTATCTAGATATAACACTATGTTACTGGGATAATACAGCCATTCTGTTATCTAGATATAACACTATGTTACTGTGTTATCTAGATATAACACTATGTTACTGGGATAATACAGCCATTCTGTTATCTAGATATAACACTATGTTACTGGGATAATACAGCCATTCTGTTATCTAGATATAACACTATGTTACTGGGATAATAAAGCCATTCTGTTATCTAGATATAACACTATGTTACTGTGTTATCTAGATATAACACTATGTTACTGTGTATCTAGATATAACACTATGTTACTGGGATAATACAGCCATTCTGTTATCTAGATATAACACTATGTTACTGTGTTATCTAGATATAACACTATGTTACTGGGATAATACAGCCATTCTGTTATCTAGATATAACACTATGTTACTGGGATAATAAAGCCATTCTGTTATCTAGATATAACACTATGTTACTGGGATAATACAGCCATTCTGTTATCTAGATATAACACTATGTTACTGGGATAATACAGCCATTCTGTTATCTAGATATAACACTATGTTACTGGGATAATAAAGCCATTCTGTTATCTAGATATAACACTATGTTACTGTGTTATCTAGATATAACACTATGTTACTGGGATAATACAGCCATTCTGTTATCTAGATATAACACTATGTTGCTGGGATAATAAAGCCATTCTGTTATCTAGATATAACACTATGTTACTGGGATAATAAAGCCATTCTGTTATCTAGATATAACACTATGTTACTGTGTTATCTAGATATAACACTATGTTACTGGGATAATAAAGCCATTCTGTTATCTAGATATAACACTATGTTACTGGGATAATACAGCCATTCTGTTATCTAGATATAACACTATGTTACTGTGTTATCTAGATATAACACTATGTTACTGGGATAATAAAGCCATTCTGTTATCTAGATATAACACTATGTTACTGGGATAATACAGCCATTCTGTTATCTAGATATAACACTATGTTACTGTGTTATCTAGATATAACACTATGTTGCTGGGATAATACAGCCATTCTGTTATCTAGATATAACACTATGTTACTGTGTTATCTAGATATAACACTATGTTACTGGGATAATACAGCCATTCTGTTATCTAGATATAACACTATGTTACTGGGATAATAAAGCCATTCTGTTATCTAGATATAACACTATGTTACTGGGATAATAAAGCCATTCTGTTATCTAGATATAACACTATGTTACTGTGTTATCTAGATATAACACTATGTTACTGGGATAATAAAGCCATTCTGTTATCTAGATATAACACTATGTTACTGTGTTATCTAGATATAACACTATGTTGCTGGGATAATACAGCCATTCTGTTATCTAGATATAACACTATGTTACTGTGTTATCTAGATATAACACTATGTTACTGGGATAATACAGCCATTCTGTTATCTAGATATAACACTATGTTACTGGGATAATAAAGCCATTCTGTTATCTAGATATAACACTATGTTACTGTGTTATCTAGATATAACACTATGTTACTGGGATAATAAAGCCATTCTGTTATCTAGATATAACACTATGTTACTGGGATAATACAGCCATTCTGTTATCTAGATATAACACTATGTTACTGGGATAATAAAGCCATTCTGTTATCTAGATATAACACTATGTTACTGGGATAATAAAGTCATTCTGTTATCTAGATATAACACTATGTTACTGGGATAATACAGCCATTCTGTTATCTAGATATAACACTATGTTACTGTGTTATCTAGATATAACACTATGTTACTGGGATAATACAGCCATTCTGTTATCTAGATATAACACTATGTTACTGTGTTATCTAGATATAACACTATGTTACTGGGATAATAAAGTCATTCTGTTATCTAGATATAACACTATGTTACTGGGATAATACAGCCATTCTGTTATCTAGATATAACACTATGTTACTGTGTTATCTAGATATAACACTATGTTACTGGGATAATACAGCCATTCTGTTATCTAGATATAACACTATGTTACTGGGATAATACAGCCATTCTGTTATCTAGATATAACACTATGTTACTGGGATAATAAAGCCATTCTGTTATCTAGATATAACACTATGTTACTGGGATAATAAAGCCATTCTGTTATCTAGATATAACACTATGTTACTGTGTTATCTAGATATAACACTATGTTATCTAGATATAACACTATGTTACTGGGATAATACAGCCATTCTGTTATCTAGATATAACACTATGTTACTGTGTTATCTAGATATAACACTATGTTACTGGGATAATAAAGCCATTCTGTTATCTAGATATAACACTATGTTACTGGGATAATACAGCCATTCTGTTATCTAGATATAACACTATGTTACTGGGATAATAAAGCCATTCTGTTATCTAGATATAACACTATGTTACTGGGATAATACAGCCATTCTGTTATCTAGATATAACACTATGTTACTGTGTTATCTAGATATAACACTATGTTACTGGGATAATAAAGCCATTCTGTTATCTAGATATAACACTATGTTACTGGGATAATACAGCCATTCTGTTATCTAGATATAACACTATGTTACTGTGTTATCTAGATATAACACTATGTTACTGGGATAATACAGCCATTCTGTTATCTAGATATAACACTATGTTACTGGGATAATACAGCCATTCTGTTATCTAGATATAACACTATGTTACTGGGATAATAAAGCCATTCTGTTATCTAGATATAACACTATGTTACTGGGATAATACAGCCATTCTGTTATCTAGATATAACACTATGTTACTGTGTTATCTAGATATAACACTATGTTACTGGGATAATACAGCCATTCTGTTATCTAGATATAACACTATGTTACTGTGTTATCTAGATATAACACTATGTTACTGGGATAATACAGCCATTCTGTTATCTAGATATAACACTATGTTACTGGGATAATACAGCCATTCTGTTATCTAGATATAACACTATGTTACTGTGTTATCTAGATATAACACTATGTTACTGGGATAATAAAGCCATTCTGTTATCTAGATATAACACTATGTTACTGGGATAATACAGCCATTCTGTTATCTAGATATAACACTATGTTACTGTGTTATCTAGATATAACACTATGTTACTGGGATAATAAAGCCATTCTGTTATCTAGATATAACACTATGTTACTGGGATAATAAAGCCATTCTGTTATCTAGATATAACACTATGTTATCTAGATATAACACTATGTTACTGGGATAATACAGCCATTCTGTTATCTAGATATAACACTATGTTACTGTGTTATCTAGATATAACACTATGTTACTGGGATAATAAAGCCATTCTGTTATCTAGATATAACACTATGTTACTGGGATAATAAAGCCATTCTGTTATCTAGATATAACACTATGTTACTGTGTTATCTAGATATAACACTATGTTACTGGGATAATACAGCCATTCTGTTATCTAGATATAACACTATGTTACTGGGATAATACAGCCATTCTGTTATCTAGATATAACACTATGTTACTGGGATAATAAAGCCATTCTGTTATCTAGATATAACACTATGTTACTGTGTTATCTAGATATAACACTATGTTACTGTGTTATCTAGATATAACACTATGTTACTGGGATAATACAGCCATTCTGTTATCTAGATATAACACTATGTTACTGTGTTATCTAGATATAACACTATGTTACTGGGATAATACAGCCATTCTGTTATCTAGATATAACACTATGTTACTGGGATAATAAAGCCATTCTGTTATCTAGATATAACACTATGTTACTGGGATAATACAGCCATTCTGTTATCTAGATATAACACTATGTTACTAGGATAATACAGCCATTCTGTTATCTAGATATAACACTATGTTACTGGGATAATAAAGCCATTCTGTTATCTAGATATAACACTATGTTACTGTGTTATCTAGATATAACACTATGTTACTGGGATAATACAGCCATTCTGTTATCTAGATATAACACTATGTTGCTGGGATAATAAAGTCATTCTGTTATCTAGATATAACACTATGTTACTAGGATAATACAGCCATTCTGTTATCTAGATATAACACTATGTTACTGGGATAATACAGCCATTCTGTTATCTAGATATAACACTATGTTACTGGGATAATACAGCCATTCTGTTATCTAGATATAACACTATGTTACTGTGTTATCTAGATATAACACTATGTTACTGGGATAATAAAGCCATTCTGTTATCTAGATATAACACTATGTTACTGGGATAATACAGCCATTCTGTTATCTAGATATAACACTATGTTACTGGGATAATAAAGCCATTCTGTTATCTAGATATAACACTATGTTACTGGGATAATAAAGTCATTCTGTTATCTAGATATAACACTATGTTACTGGGATAATACAGCCATTCTGTTATCTAGATATAACACTATGTTACTGTGTTATCTAGATATAACACTATGTTACTGGGATAATACAGCCATTCTGTTATCTAGATATAACACTATGTTACTGTGTTATCTAGATATAACACTATGTGCCAGCAGCATACCACCCTGCATACCACTGCTGGCTTGCTTCTGAAGCTAAGCAGGGTTGGTCCTGGTCAGTCCCTGGATGGGAGACCAGATGCTGCTGGAAGTGGTGTTGGAGGGCCAGTAGGAGGCACTCTTTCCTCTGGTCTAAAAAAAATATATCCCAATGCCCCAGGGCAGTGATTGGGGACACTGTCCTGTATAGGGTGCCGTCTTTCGGATGGGACGTTAAACGGGTGTCCTGACTCTCTGAGGTCATTAAAGATCCCATGGCACTTATCGTAAGAGTAGGGGTGTTAACCCCGGTGTCCTGGCTAAATTCCCAATCTGGCCCTCAAACCATCATGGTCACCTAATAATCCCCAGTTTACAATTGGCTCATTCATCCCCCTCCTCTCCCCTGTAACTATTCCCCAGGTCGTTGCTGCAAATGAGAACATGTTCTCAGTCAACTTACCTGGTAAAATAACGGTAAAAAATAAATAAATAAATAAATAAATAAATAAAATAAATATGTTACTGGGATAATACAGCCATTCTGTTATCTAGATATAACACTATGTTACTGGGATAATAAAGCCATTCTGTTATCTAGATATAACACTATGTTACTGGGATAATAAAGCCATTCTGTTATCTAGATATAACACTATGTTACTGGGATAATACAGCCATTCTGTTATCTAGATATAACACTATGTTACTGTGTTATCTAGATATAACACTATGTTACTGGGATAATAAAGCCATTCTGTTATCTAGATATAACACTATGTTACTGGGATAATACAGCCATTCTGTTATCTAGATATAACACTATGTTACTGTGTTATCTAGATATAACACTATGTTGCTGGGATAATACAGCCATTCTGTTATCTAGATATAACACTATGTTACTGGGATAATAAAGTCATTCTGTTATCTAGATATAACACTATGTTACTGGGATAATAAAGTCATTCTGTTATCTAGATATAACACTATGTTACTGGGATAATACAGCCATTCTGTTATCTAGATATAACACTATGTTACTGTGTTATCTAGATATAACACTATGTTGCTGGGATAATACAGCCATTCTGTTATCTAGATATAACACTATGTTACTGTGTTATCTAGATATAACACTATGTTACTGGGATAATACAGCCATTCTGTTATCTAGATATAACACTATGTTACTGGGATAATAAAGCCATTCTGTTATCTAGATATAACACTATGTTACTGTGTTATCTAGATATAACACTATGTTACTGGGATAATAAAGCCATTCTGTTATCTAGATATAACACTATGTTACTGGGATAATACAGCCATTCTGTTATCTAGATATAACACTATGTTACTGTGTTATCTAGATATAACACTATGTTACTGGGATAATAAAGCCATTCTGTTATCTAGATGTAACACTATGTTACTGTGTTATCTAGATATAACACTATGTTACTGGGATAATACAGCCATTCTGTTATCTAGATATAACACTATGTTACTGGGATAATAAAGCCATTCTGTTATCTAGATATAACACTATGTTATCTAGATATAACACTATGTTACTGGGATAATACAGCCATTCTGTTATCTAGATATAACACTATGTTACTGTGTTATCTAGATATAACACTATGTTACTGGGATAATAAAGCCATTCTGTTATCTAGATATAACACTATGTTACTGGGATAATAAAGACATTCTGTTATCTAGATATAACACTATGTTACTGGGATAATACAGCCATTCTGTTATCTAGATATAACACTATGTTACTGGGATAATACAGCCATTCTGTTATCTAGATATAACACTATGTTACTGGGATAATAAAGCCATTCTGTTATCTAGATATAACACTATGTTACTGTGTTATCTAGATATAACACTATGTTACTGTGCTATCTAGATATAACACTATGTTACTGGGATAATACAGCCATTCTGTTATCTAGATATAACACTATGTTACTGGGATAATAAAGCCATTCTGTTATCTAGATATAACACTATGTTACTGGGATAATACAGCCATTCTGTTATCTAGATATAACACTATGTTACTAGGATAATACAGCCATTCTGTTATCTAGATATAACACTATGTTACTGGGATAATAAAGCCATTCTGTTATCTAGATATAACACTATGTTACTGTGTTATCTAGATATAACACTATGTTACTGGGATAATACAGCCATTCTGTTATCTAGATATAACACTATGTTGCTGGGATAATAAAGTCATTCTGTTATCTAGATATAACACTATGTTACTGGGATAATAAAGCCATTCTGTTATCTAGATATAACACTATGTTACTGTGTTATCTAGATATAACACTATGTTACTGGGATAATAAAGCCATTCTGTTATCTAGATATAACACTATGTTACTGGGATAATACAGCCATTCTGTTATCTAGATATAACACTATGTTACTGGGATAATAAAGCCATTCTGTTATCTAGATATAACACTATGTTACTGGGATAATACAGCCATTCTGTTATCTAGATATAACACTATGTTACTGTGTTATCTAGATATAACACTATGTTGCTGGGATAATACAGCCATTCTGTTATCTAGATATAACACTATGTTACTGTGTTATCTAGATATAACACTATGTTACTGGGATAATAAAGCCATTCTGTTATCTAGATATAACACTATGTTACTGGGATAATACAGCCATTCTGTTATCTAGATATAACACTATGTTACTGTGTTATCTAGATATAACACTATGTTACTGGGATAATAAGCCATTCTGTTATCTAGATATAACACTATGTTACTGTTATCTAGATATAACACTATGTTACTGTGTTATCTAGATATAACACTATGTTACTGGGATAATACAGCCATTCTGTTATCTAGATATAACACTATGTTACTGGGATAATAAAGCCATTCTGTTATCTAGATATAACACTATGTTACTGTGTTATCTAGATATAACACTATGTTACTGGGATAATAAAGCCATTCTGTTATCTAGATATAACACTATGTTACTGTGTTATCTAGATATAACACTATGTTACTGGGATAATACAGCCATTCTGTTATCTAGATATAACACTATGTTACTGTGTTATCTAGATATAACACTATGTTACTGGGATAATACAGCCATTCTGTTATCTAGATATAACACTATGTTACTGGGATAATACAGCCATTCTGTTATCTAGATATAACACTATGTTACTGTGTTATCTAGATATAACACTATGTTACTGGGATAATAAAGCCATTCTGTTATCTAGATATAACACTATGTTACTGGGATAATACAGCCATTCTGTTATCTAGATATAACACTATGTTACTGGGATAATAAAGCCATTCTGTTATCTAGATATAACACTATGTTACTGGGATAATAAAGTCATTCTGTTATCTAGATATAACACTATGTTACTGGGATAATACAGCCATTCTGTTATCTAGATATAACACTATGTTACTGTGTTATCTAGATATAACACTATGTTACTGGGATAATACAGCCATTCTGTTATCTAGATATAACACTATGTTACTGTGTTATCTAGATATAACACTATGTTACTGGGATAATAAAGTCATTCTGTTATCTAGATATGACACTATGTTACTGGGATAATACAGCCATTCTGTTATCTAGATATAACACTATGTTACTGGGATAATAAAGCCATTCTGTTATCTAGATATAACACTATGTTACTGGGATAATAAAGCCATTCTGTTATCTAGATATAACACTATGTTACTGGGATAATACAGCCATTCTGTTATCTAGATATAACACTATGTTACTGTGTTATCTAGATATAACACTATGTTACTGGGATAATAAAGCCATTCTGTTATCTAGATATAACACTATGTTACTGGGATAATACAGCCATTCTGTTATCTAGATATAACACTATGTTACTGTGTTATCTAGATATAACACTATGTTGCTGGGATAATACAGCCATTCTGTTATCTAGATATAACACTATGTTACTGGGATAATAAAGTCATTCTGTTATCTAGATATAACACTATGTTACTGGGATAATAAAGTCATTCTGTTATCTAGATATAACACTATGTTACTGGGATAATACAGCCATTCTGTTATCTAGATATAACACTATGTTACTGTGTTATCTAGATATAACACTATGTTGCTGGGATAATACAGCCATTCTGTTATCTAGATATAACACTATGTTACTGTGTTATCTAGATATAACACTATGTTACTGGGATAATACAGCCATTCTGTTATCTAGATATAACACTATGTTACTGGGATAATAAAGCCATTCTGTTATCTAGATATAACACTATGTTACTGTGTTATCTAGATATAACACTATGTTACTGGGATAATAAAGCCATTCTGTTATCTAGATATAACACTATGTTACTGGGATAATACAGCCATTCTGTTATCTAGATATAACACTATGTTACTGTGTTATCTAGATATAACACTATGTTACTGGGATAATAAAGCCATTCTGTTATCTAGATGTAACACTATGTTACTGTGTTATCTAGATATAACACTATGTTACTGGGATAATACAGCCATTCTGTTATCTAGATATAACACTATGTTACTGGGATAATAAAGCCATTCTGTTATCTAGATATAACACTATGTTATCTAGATATAACACTATGTTACTGGGATAATACAGCCATTCTGTTATCTAGATATAACACTATGTTACTGTGTTATCTAGATATAACACTATGTTACTGGGATAATAAAGCCATTCTGTTATCTAGATATAACACTATGTTACTGGGATAATAAAGCCATTCTGTTATCTAGATATAACACTATGTTACTGGGATAATACAGCCATTCTGTTATCTAGATATAACACTATGTTACTGGGATAATACAGCCATTCTGTTATCTAGATATAACACTATGTTACTGGGATAATAAAGCCATTCTGTTATCTAGATATAACACTATGTTACTGTGTTATCTAGATATAACACTATGTTACTGTGCTATCTAGATATAACACTATGTTACTGGGATAATACAGCCATTCTGTTATCTAGATATAACACTATGTTACTGGGATAATAAAGCCATTCTGTTATCTAGATATAACACTATGTTACTGGGATAATACAGCCATTCTGTTATCTAGATATAACACTATGTTACTAGGATAATACAGCCATTCTGTTATCTAGATATAACACTATGTTACTGGGATAATAAAGCCATTCTGTTATCTAGATATAACACTATGTTACTGTGTTATCTAGATATAACACTATGTTACTGGGATAATACAGCCATTCTGTTATCTAGATATAACACTATGTTGCTGGGATAATAAAGTCATTCTGTTATCTAGATATAACACTATGTTACTGGGATAATAAAGCCATTCTGTTATCTAGATATAACACTATGTTACTGTGTTATCTAGATATAACACTATGTTACTGGGATAATAAAGCCATTCTGTTATCTAGATATAACACTATGTTACTGGGATAATACAGCCATTCTGTTATCTAGATATAACACTATGTTACTGTGTTATCTAGATATAACACTATGTTACTGGGATAATAAAGCCATTCTGTTATCTAGATATAATACTATGTTGCTGGGATAATACAGCCATTCTGTTATCTAGATATAACACTATGTTACTGTGTTATCTAGATATAACACTATGTTGCTGGGATAATACAGCCATTCTGTTATCTAGATATAACACTATGTTACTGGGATAATAAAGTCATTCTGTTATCTAGATATAACACTATGTTACTGGGATAATAAAGTCATTCTGTTATCTAGATATAACACTATGTTACTGGGATAATACAGCCATTCTGTTATCTAGATATAACACTATGTTACTGTGTTATCTAGATATAACACTATGTTACTGGGATAATACAGCCATTCTGTTATCTAGATATAACACTATGTTACTGTGTTATCTAGATATAACACTATGTTGCTGGGATAATACAGCCATTCTGTTATCTAGATATAACACTATGTTACTGGGATAATAAAGCCATTCTGTTATCTAGATATAACACTATGTTACTGTGTTATCTAGATATAACACTATGTTACTGGGATAATAAAGCCATTCTGTTATCTAGATATAACACTATGTTACTGTGTTATCTAGATATAACACTATGTTGCTGGGATAATACAGCCATTCTGTTATCTAGATATAACACTATGTTACTGTGTTATCTAGATATAACACTATGTTACTGGGATAATACAGCCATTCTGTTATCTAGATATAACACTATGTTACTGGGATAATAAAGCCATTCTGTTATCTAGATATAACACTATGTTACTGTGTTATCTAGATATAACACTATGTTACTGGGATAATAAAGCCATTCTGTTATCTAGATATAACACTATGTTACTGGGATAATACAGCCATTCTGTTATCTAGATATAACACTATGTTACTGGGATAATAAAGCCATTCTGTTATCTAGATATAACACTATGTTACTGGGATAATAAAGTCATTCTGTTATCTAGATATAACACTATGTTACTGGGATAATACAGCCATTCTGTTATCTAGATATAACACTATGTTACTGTGTTATCTAGATATAACACTATGTTACTGGGATAATACAGCCATTCTGTTATCTAGATATAACACTATGTTACTGTGTTATCTAGATATAACACTATGTTACTGGGATAATAAAGTCATTCTGTTATCTAGATATAACACTATGTTACTGGGATAATACAGCCATTCTGTTATCTAGATATAACACTATGTTACTGTGTTATCTAGATATAACACTATGTTACTGGGATAATACAGCCATTCTGTTATCTAGATATAACACTATGTTACTGGGATAATACAGCCATTCTGTTATCTAGATATAACACTATGTTACTGGGATAATAAAGCCATTCTGTTATCTAGATATAACACTATGTTACTGGGATAATAAAGCCATTCTGTTATCTAGATATAACACTATGTTACTGTGTTATCTAGATATAACACTATGTTATCTAGATATAACACTATGTTACTGGGATAATACAGCCATTCTGTTATCTAGATATAACACTATGTTACTGCGTTATCTAGATATAACACTATGTTACTGGGATAATAAAGCCATTCTGTTATCTAGATATAACACTATGTTACTGGGATAATACAGCCATTCTGTTATCTAGATATAACACTATGTTATCTAGATATAACACTATGTTACTGGGATAATACAGCCATTCTGTTATCTAGATATAACACTATGTTACTGGGATAATACAGCCATTCTGTTATCTAGATATAACACTATGTTACTGTGTTATCTAGATATAACACTATGTTACTGGGATAATAAAGCCATTCTGTTATCTAGATATAACACTATGTTACTGGGATAATACAGCCATTCTGTTATCTAGATATAACACTATGTTACTGGGATAATAAAGCCATTCTGTTATCTAGATATAACACTATGTTACTGGGATAATACAGCCATTCTGTTATCTAGATATAACACTATGTTACTGTGTTATCTAGATATAACACTATGTTACTGGGATAATAAAGCCATTCTGTTATCTAGATATAACACTATGTTACTGGGATAATACAGCCATTCTGTTATCTAGATATAACACTATGTTACTGTGTTATCTAGATATAACACTATGTTACTGGGATAATAAAGCCATTCTGTTATCTAGATATAACACTATGTTACTGGGATAATAAAGCCATTCTGTTATCTAGATATAACACTATGTTATCTAGATATAACACTATGTTACTGGGATAATACAGCCATTCTGTTATCTAGATATAACACTATGTTACTGTGTTATCTAGATATAACACTATGTTACTGGGATAATAAAGCCATTCTGTTATCTAGATATAACACTATGTTACTAGGATAATACAGCCATTCTGTTATCTAGATATAACACTATGTTACTGGGATAATACAGCCATTCTGTTATCTAGATATAACACTATGTTACTGGGATAATACAGCCATTCTGTTATCTAGATATAACACTATGTTACTGTGTTATCTAGATATAACACTATGTTACTGGGATAATAAAGCCATTCTGTTATCTAGATATAACACTATGTTACTGGGATAATACAGCCATTCTGTTATCTAGATATAACACTATGTTATCTAGATATAACACTATGTTACTGGGATAATACAGCCATTCTGTTATCTAGATATAACACTATGTTACTGTGTTATCTAGATATAACACTATGTTACTGGGATAATAAAGCCATTCTGTTATCTAGATATAACACTATGTTACTGCGTTATCTAGATATAACACTATGTTACTGGGATAATAAAGCCATTCTGTTATCTAGATATAACACTATGTTACTGGGATAATACAGCCATTCTGTTATCTAGATATAACACTATGTTATCTAGATATAACACTATGTTACTGGGATAATACAGCCATTCTGTTATCTAGATATAACACTATGTTACTGTGTTATCTAGATATAACACTATGTTACTGGGATAATAAAGCCATTCTGTTATCTAGATATAACACTATGTTACTGCGTTATCTAGATATAACACTATGTTACTGGGATAATAAAGCCATTCTGTTATCTAGATATAACACTGTTACTGGGATAATACAGCCATTCTGTTATCTAGATATAACACTATGTTACTGTGTTATCTAGATATAACACTATGTTACTGGGATAATAAAGCCATTCTGTTATCTAGATATAACACTATGTTACTGGGATAATACAGCCATTCTGTTATCTAGATATAACACTATGTTACTAGGATAATACAGCCATTCTGTTATCTAGATATAACACTATGTTACTGGGATAATAAAGCCATTCTGTTATCTAGATATAACACTATGTTACTGTGTTATCTAGATATAACACTATGTTACTGGGATAATACAGCCATTCTGTTATCTAGATATAACACTATGTTGCTGGGATAATAAAGTCATTCTGTTATCTAGATATAACACTATGTTACTAGGATAATACAGCCATTCTGTTATCTAGATATAACACTATGTTACTGGGATAATACAGCCATTCTGTTATCTAGATATAACACTATGTTACTGGGATAATACAGCCATTCTGTTATCTAGATATAACACTATGTTACTGTGTTATCTAGATATAACACTATGTTACTGGGATAATAAAGCCATTCTGTTATCTAGATATAACACTATGTTACTGGGATAATACAGCCATTCTGTTATCTAGATATAACACTATGTTACTGGGATAATAAAGCCATTCTGTTATCTAGATATAACACTATGTTACTGGGATAATAAAGTCATTCTGTTATCTAGATATAACACTATGTTACTGGGATAATACAGCCATTCTGTTATCTAGATATAACACTATGTTACTGTGTTATCTAGATATAACACTATGTTACTGGGATAATACAGCCATTCTGTTATCTAGATATAACACTATGTTACTGTGTTATCTAGATATAACACTATGTGCCAGCAGCATACCACCCTGCATACCACTGCTGGCTTGCTTCTGAAGCTAAGCAGGGTTGGTCCTGGTCAGTCCCTGGATGGGAGACCAGATGCTGCTGGAAGTGGTGTTGGAGGGCCAGTAGGAGGCACTCTTTCCTCTGGTCTAAAAAAAATATATCCCAATGCCCCAGGGCAGTGATTGGGGACACTGTCCTGTATAGGGTGCCGTCTTTCGGATGGGACGTTAAACGGGTGTCCTGACTCTCTGAGGTCATTAAAGATCCCATGGCACTTATCGTAAGAGTAGGGGTGTTAACCCCGGTGTCCTGGCTAAATTCCCAATCTGGCCCTCAAACCATCATGGTCACCTAATAATCCCCAGTTTACAATTGGCTCATTCATCCCCCTCCTCTCCCCTGTAACTATTCCCCAGGTCGTTGCTGCAAATGAGAACATGTTCTCAGTCAACTTACCTGGTAAAATAACGGTAAAAAATAAATAAATAAATAAATAAATAAATAAAATAAATATGTTACTGGGATAATACAGCCATTCTGTTATCTAGATATAACACTATGTTACTGGGATAATAAAGCCATTCTGTTATCTAGATATAACACTATGTTACTGGGATAATAAAGCCATTCTGTTATCTAGATATAACACTATGTTACTGGGATAATACAGCCATTCTGTTATCTAGATATAACACTATGTTACTGTGTTATCTAGATATAACACTATGTTACTGGGATAATAAAGCCATTCTGTTATCTAGATATAACACTATGTTACTGGGATAATACAGCCATTCTGTTATCTAGATATAACACTATGTTACTGTGTTATCTAGATATAACACTATGTTGCTGGGATAATACAGCCATTCTGTTATCTAGATATAACACTATGTTACTGGGATAATAAAGTCATTCTGTTATCTAGATATAACACTATGTTACTGGGATAATAAAGTCATTCTGTTATCTAGATATAACACTATGTTACTGGGATAATACAGCCATTCTGTTATCTAGATATAACACTATGTTACTGTGTTATCTAGATATAACACTATGTTGCTGGGATAATACAGCCATTCTGTTATCTAGATATAACACTATGTTACTGTGTTATCTAGATATAACACTATGTTACTGGGATAATACAGCCATTCTGTTATCTAGATATAACACTATGTTACTGGGATAATAAAGCCATTCTGTTATCTAGATATAACACTATGTTACTGTGTTATCTAGATATAACACTATGTTACTGGGATAATAAAGCCATTCTGTTATCTAGATATAACACTATGTTACTGGGATAATACAGCCATTCTGTTATCTAGATATAACACTATGTTACTGTGTTATCTAGATATAACACTATGTTACTGGGATAATAAAGCCATTCTGTTATCTAGATGTAACACTATGTTACTGTGTTATCTAGATATAACACTATGTTACTGGGATAATACAGCCATTCTGTTATCTAGATATAACACTATGTTACTGGGATAATAAAGCCATTCTGTTATCTAGATATAACACTATGTTATCTAGATATAACACTATGTTACTGGGATAATACAGCCATTCTGTTATCTAGATATAACACTATGTTACTGTGTTATCTAGATATAACACTATGTTACTGGGATAATAAAGCCATTCTGTTATCTAGATATAACACTATGTTACTGGGATAATAAAGACATTCTGTTATCTAGATATAACACTATGTTACTGGGATAATACAGCCATTCTGTTATCTAGATATAACACTATGTTACTGGGATAATACAGCCATTCTGTTATCTAGATATAACACTATGTTACTGGGATAATAAAGCCATTCTGTTATCTAGATATAACACTATGTTACTGTGTTATCTAGATATAACACTATGTTACTGTGCTATCTAGATATAACACTATGTTACTGGGATAATACAGCCATTCTGTTATCTAGATATAACACTATGTTACTGGGATAATAAAGCCATTCTGTTATCTAGATATAACACTATGTTACTGGGATAATACAGCCATTCTGTTATCTAGATATAACACTATGTTACTAGGATAATACAGCCATTCTGTTATCTAGATATAACACTATGTTACTGGGATAATAAAGCCATTCTGTTATCTAGATATAACACTATGTTACTGTGTTATCTAGATATAACACTATGTTACTGGGATAATACAGCCATTCTGTTATCTAGATATAACACTATGTTGCTGGGATAATAAAGTCATTCTGTTATCTAGATATAACACTATGTTACTGGGATAATAAAGCCATTCTGTTATCTAGATATAACACTATGTTACTGTGTTATCTAGATATAACACTATGTTACTGGGATAATAAAGCCATTCTGTTATCTAGATATAACACTATGTTACTGGGATAATACAGCCATTCTGTTATCTAGATATAACACTATGTTACTGTGTTATCTAGATATAACACTATGTTACTGGGATAATAAAGCCATTCTGTTATCTAGATATAATACTATGTTGCTGGGATAATACAGCCATTCTGTTATCTAGATATAACACTATGTTACTGTGTTATCTAGATATAACACTATGTTGCTGGGATAATACAGCCATTCTGTTATCTAGATATAACACTATGTTACTGGGATAATAAAGTCATTCTGTTATCTAGATATAACACTATGTTACTGGGATAATAAAGTCATTCTGTTATCTAGATATAACACTATGTTACTGGGATAATACAGCCATTCTGTTATCTAGATATAACACTATGTTACTGTGTTATCTAGATATAACACTATGTTGCTGGGATAATACAGCCATTCTGTTATCTAGATATAACACTATGTTACTGTGTTATCTAGATATAACACTATGTTGCTGGGATAATACAGCCATTCTGTTATCTAGATATAACACTATGTTACTGGGATAATAAAGCCATTCTGTTATCTAGATATAACACTATGTTACTGTGTTATCTAGATATAACACTATGTTACTGGGATAATAAAGCCATTCTGTTATCTAGATATAACACTATGTTACTGTGTTATCTAGATATAACACTATGTTGCTGGGATAATACAGCCATTCTGTTATCTAGATATAACACTATGTTACTGTGTTATCTAGATATAACACTATGTTACTGGGATAATACAGCCATTCTGTTATCTAGATATAACACTATGTTACTGGGATAATAAAGCCATTCTGTTATCTAGATATAACACTATGTTACTGTGTTATCTAGATATAACACTATGTTACTGGGATAATAAAGCCATTCTGTTATCTAGATATAACACTATGTTACTGGGATAATACAGCCATTCTGTTATCTAGATATAACACTATGTTACTGGGATAATAAAGCCATTCTGTTATCTAGATATAACACTATGTTACTGGGATAATAAAGTCATTCTGTTATCTAGATATAACACTATGTTACTGGGATAATACAGCCATTCTGTTATCTAGATATAACACTATGTTACTGTGTTATCTAGATATAACACTATGTTACTGGGATAATACAGCCATTCTGTTATCTAGATATAACACTATGTTACTGTGTTATCTAGATATAACACTATGTTACTGGGATAATAAAGTCATTCTGTTATCTAGATATGACACTATGTTACTGGGATAATACAGCCATTCTGTTATCTAGATATAACACTATGTTACTGTGTTATCTAGATATAACACTATGTTACTGGGATAATACAGCCATTCTGTTATCTAGATATAACACTATGTTACTGGGATAATACAGCCATTCTGTTATCTAGATATAACACTATGTTACTGGGATAATAAAGCCATTCTGTTATCTAGATATAACACTATGTTACTGGGATAATAAAGCCATTCTGTTATCTAGATATAACACTATGTTACTGTGTTATCTAGATATAACACTATGTTATCTAGATATACCACTATGTTACTGGGATAATACAGCCATTCTGTTATCTAGATATAACACTATGTTACTGGGATAATACAGCCATTCTGTTATCTAGATATAACACTATGTTATCTAGATATAACACTATGTTACTGGGATAATACAGCCATTCTGTTATCTAGATATAACACTATGTTACTGGGATAATACAGCCATTCTGTTATCTAGATATAACACTATGTTACTGGGATAATACAGCCATTCTGTTATCTAGATATAACACTATGTTACTGTGTTATCTAGATATAACACTATGTTACTGGGATAATAAAGCCATTCTGTTATCTAGATATAACACTATGTTACTGGGATAATACAGCCATTCTGTTATCTAGATATAACACTATGTTACTGGGATAATACAGCCATTCTGTTATCTAGATATAACACTATGTTACTGCGTTATCTAGATATAACACTATGTTACTGGGATAATAAAGCCATTCTGTTATCTAGATATAACACTATGTTACTGGGATAATACAGCCATTCTGTTATCTAGATATAACACTATGTTACTGGGATAATAAAGCCATTCTGTTATCTAGATATAACACTATGTTACTGGGATAATACAGCCATTCTGTTATCTAGATATAACACTATGTTACTGTGTTATCTAGATATAACACTATGTTACTGGGATAATAAAGCCATTCTGTTATCTAGATATAACACTATGTTACTGGGATAATACAGCCATTCTGTTATCTAGATATAACACTATGTTACTGTGTTATCTAGATATAACACTATGTTACTGGGATAATAAAGCCATTCTGTTATCTAGATATAACACTATGTTACTGGGATAATAAAGCCATTCTGTTATCTAGATATAACACTATGTTATCTAGATATAACACTATGTTACTGGGATAATACAGCCATTCTGTTATCTAGATATAACACTATGTTACTGTGTTATCTAGATATAACACTATGTTACTGGGATAATAAAGCCATTCTGTTATCTAGATATAACACTATGTTACTGGGATAATACAGCCATTCTGTTATCTAGATATAACACTATGTTACTGGGATAATAAAGCCATTCTGTTATCTAGATATAACACTATGTTACTGTGTTATCTAGATATAACACTATGTTACTGGGATAATAAAGCCATTCTGTTATCTAGATATAACACTATGTTACTGGGATAATACAGCCATTCTGTTATCTAGATATAACACTATGTTATCTAGATATAACACTATGTTACTGGGATAATACAGCCATTCTGTTATCTAGATATAACACTATGTTACTGGGATAATACAGCCATTCTGTTATCTAGATATAACACTATGTTACTGGGATAATACAGCCATTCTGTTATCTAGATATAACACTATGTTACTGTGTTATCTAGATATAACACTATGTTACTGGGATAATAAAGCCATTCTGTTATCTAGATATAACACTATGTTACTGGGATAATACAGCCATTCTGTTATCTAGATATAACACTATGTTACTGGGATAATACAGCCATTCTGTTATCTAGATATAACACTATGTTACTGCGTTATCTAGATATAACACTATGTTACTGGGATAATAAAGCCATTCTGTTATCTAGATATAACACTATGTTACTGGGATAATACAGCCATTCTGTTATCTAGATATAACACTATGTTACTGGGATAATAAAGCCATTCTGTTATCTAGATATAACACTATGTTACTGGGATAATACAGCCATTCTATTATCTAGATATAACACTATGTTACTGTGTTATCTAGATATAACACTATGTTACTGGGATAATAAAGCCATTCTGTTATCTAGATATAACACTATGTTACTGGGATAATACAGCCATTCTGTTATCTAGATATAACACTATGTTACTGTGTTATCTAGATATAACACTATGTTACTGGGATAATAAAGCCATTCTGTTATCTAGATATAACACTATGTTACTGGGATAATAAAGCCATTCTGTTATCTAGATATAACACTATGTTATCTAGATATAACACTATGTTACTGGGATAATACAGCCATTCTGTTATCTAGATATAACACTATGTTACTGTGTTATCTAGATATAACACTATGTTACTGGGATAATAAAGCCATTCTGTTATCTAGATATAACACTATGTTACTAGGATAATACAGCCATTCTGTTATCTAGATATAACACTATGTTACTGGGATAATACAGCCATTCTGTTATCTAGATATAACACTATGTTACTGGGATAATACAGCCATTCTGTTATCTAGATATAACACTATGTTACTGTGTTATCTAGATATAACACTATGTTACTGGGATAATAAAGCCATTCTGTTATCTAGATATAACACTATGTTACTGGGATAATACAGCCATTCTGTTATCTAGATATAACACTATGTTATCTAGATATAACACTATGTTACTGGGATAATACAGCCATTCTGTTATCTAGATATAACACTATGTTACTGTGTTATCTAGATATAACACTATGTTACTGGGATAATAAAGCCATTCTGTTATCTAGATATAACACTATGTTACTGCGTTATCTAGATATAACACTATGTTACTGGGATAATAAAGCCATTCTGTTATCTAGATATAACACTATGTTACTGGGATAATACAGCCATTCTGTTATCTAGATATAACACTATGTTATCTAGATATAACACTATGTTACTGGGATAATACAGCCATTCTGTTATCTAGATATAACACTATGTTACTGTGTTATCTAGATATAACACTATGTTACTGGGATAATAAAGCCATTCTGTTATCTAGATATAACACTATGTTACTGCGTTATCTAGATATAACACTATGTTACTGGGATAATAAAGCCATTCTGTTATCTAGATATAACACTGTTACTGGGATAATACAGCCATTCTGTTATCTAGATATAACACTATGTTACTGTGTTATCTAGATATAACACTATGTTACTGGGATAATAAAGCCATTCTGTTATCTAGATATAACACTATGTTACTGGGATAATACAGCCATTCTGTTATCTAGATATAACACTATGTTACTGTGTTATCTAGATATAACACTATGTTACTGGGATAATACAGCCATTCTGTTATCTAGATATAACACTATGTTACTGGGATAATAAAGCCATTCTGTTATCTAGATATAACACTATGTTATCTAGATATAACACTATGTTACTGGGATAATACAGCCATTCTGTTATCTAGATATAACACTATGTTACTGTGTTATCTAGATATAACACTATGTTACTGGGATAATAAAGCCATTCTGTTATCTAGATATAACACTATGTTACTGGGATAATAAAGCCATTCTGTTATCTAGATATAACACTATGTTACTGTGTTATCTAGATATAACACTATGTTACTGGGATAATACAGCCATTCTGTTATCTAGATATAACACTATGTTACTGGGATAATACAGCCATTCTGTTATCTAGATATAACACTATGTTACTGGGATAATAAAGCCATTCTGTTATCTAGATATAACACTATGTTACTGTGTTATCTAGATATAACACTATGTTACTGTGTTATCTAGATATAACACTATGTTACTGGGATAATACAGCCAATCTGTTATCTAGATATAACACTATGTTACTGTGTTATCTAGATATAACACTATGTTACTGGGATAATACAGCCATCCTGTTATCTAGATATAACACTATGTTACTGGGATAATAAAGCCATTCTGTTATCTAGATATAACACTATGTTACTGGGATAATACAGCCATTCTGTTATCTAGATATAACACTATGTTACTGGGATAATAAAGCCATTCTGTTATCTAGATATAACACTATGTTACTGGGATAATAAAGCCATTCTGTTATCTAGATATAACACTATGTTACTGTGTTATCTAGATATAACACTATGTTACTGGGATAATACAGCCATTCTGTTATCTAGATATAACACTATGTTGCTGGGATAATAAAGTCATTCTGTTATCTAGATATAACACTATGTTACTAGGATAATACAGCCATTCTGTTATCTAGATATAACACTATGTTACTGGGATAATACAGCCATTCTGTTATCTAGATATAACACTATGTTACTGGGATAATACAGCCATTCTGTTATCTAGATATAACACTATGTTACTGTGTTATCTAGATATAACACTATGTTACTGGGATAATAAAGCCATTCTGTTATCTAGATATAACACTATGTTACTGGGATAATACAGCCATTCTGTTATCTAGATATAACACTATGTTACTGGGATAATAAAGCCATTCTGTTATCTAGATATAACACTATGTTACTGGGATAATAAAGTCATTCTGTTATCTAGATATAACACTATGTTACTGGGATAATACAGCCATTCTGTTATCTAGATATAACACTATGTTACTGTGTTATCTAGATATAACACTATGTTACTGGGATAATACAGCCATTCTGTTATCTAGATATAACACTATGTTACTGTGTTATCTAGATATAACACTATGTGCCAGCAGCATACCACCCTGCATACCACTGCTGGCTTGCTTCTGAAGCTAAGCAGGGTTGGTCCTGGTCAGTCCCTGGATGGGAGACCAGATGCTGCTGGAAGTGGTGTTGGAGGGCCAGTAGGAGGCACTCTTTCCTCTGGTCTAAAAAAAATATATCCCAATGCCCCAGGGCAGTGATTGGGGACACTGTCCTGTATAGGGTGCCGTCTTTCGGATGGGACGTTAAACGGGTGTCCTGACTCTCTGAGGTCATTAAAGATCCCATGGCACTTATCGTAAGAGTAGGGGTGTTAACCCCGGTGTCCTGGCTAAATTCCCAATCTGGCCCTCAAACCATCATGGTCACCTAATAATCCCCAGTTTACAATTGGCTCATTCATCCCCCTCCTCTCCCCTGTAACTATTCCCCAGGTCGTTGCTGCAAATGAGAACATGTTCTCAGTCAACTTACCTGGTAAAATAACGGTAAAAAATAAATAAATAAATAAATAAATAAATAAAATAAATATGTTACTGGGATAATACAGCCATTCTGTTATCTAGATATAACACTATGTTACTGGGATAATAAAGCCATTCTGTTATCTAGATATAACACTATGTTACTGGGATAATAAAGCCATTCTGTTATCTAGATATAACACTATGTTACTGGGATAATACAGCCATTCTGTTATCTAGATATAACACTATGTTACTGTGTTATCTAGATATAACACTATGTTACTGGGATAATAAAGCCATTCTGTTATCTAGATATAACACTATGTTACTGGGATAATACAGCCATTCTGTTATCTAGATATAACACTATGTTACTGTGTTATCTAGATATAACACTATGTTGCTGGGATAATACAGCCATTCTGTTATCTAGATATAACACTATGTTACTGGGATAATAAAGTCATTCTGTTATCTAGATATAACACTATGTTACTGGGATAATAAAGTCATTCTGTTATCTAGATATAACACTATGTTACTGGGATAATACAGCCATTCTGTTATCTAGATATAACACTATGTTACTGTGTTATCTAGATATAACACTATGTTGCTGGGATAATACAGCCATTCTGTTATCTAGATATAACACTATGTTACTGTGTTATCTAGATATAACACTATGTTACTGGGATAATACAGCCATTCTGTTATCTAGATATAACACTATGTTACTGGGATAATAAAGCCATTCTGTTATCTAGATATAACACTATGTTACTGTGTTATCTAGATATAACACTATGTTACTGGGATAATAAAGCCATTCTGTTATCTAGATATAACACTATGTTACTGGGATAATACAGCCATTCTGTTATCTAGATATAACACTATGTTACTGTGTTATCTAGATATAACACTATGTTACTGGGATAATAAAGCCATTCTGTTATCTAGATGTAACACTATGTTACTGTGTTATCTAGATATAACACTATGTTACTGGGATAATACAGCCATTCTGTTATCTAGATATAACACTATGTTACTGGGATAATAAAGCCATTCTGTTATCTAGATATAACACTATGTTATCTAGATATAACACTATGTTACTGGGATAATACAGCCATTCTGTTATCTAGATATAACACTATGTTACTGTGTTATCTAGATATAACACTATGTTACTGGGATAATAAAGCCATTCTGTTATCTAGATATAACACTATGTTACTGGGATAATAAAGACATTCTGTTATCTAGATATAACACTATGTTACTGGGATAATACAGCCATTCTGTTATCTAGATATAACACTATGTTACTGGGATAATAAAGCCATTCTGTTATCTAGATATAACACTATGTTACTGTGTTATCTAGATATAACACTATGTTACTGTGCTATCTAGATATAACACTATGTTACTGGGATAATACAGCCATTCTGTTATCTAGATATAACACTATGTTACTGGGATAATAAAGCCATTCTGTTATCTAGATATAACACTATGTTACTGGGATAATACAGCCATTCTGTTATCTAGATATAACACTATGTTACTAGGATAATACAGCCATTCTGTTATCTAGATATAACACTATGTTACTGGGATAATAAAGCCATTCTGTTATCTAGATATAACACTATGTTACTGTGTTATCTAGATATAACACTATGTTACTGGGATAATACAGCCATTCTGTTATCTAGATATAACACTATGTTGCTGGGATAATAAAGTCATTCTGTTATCTAGATATAACACTATGTTACTGGGATAATAAAGCCATTCTGTTATCTAGATATAACACTATGTTACTGTGTTATCTAGATATAACACTATGTTACTGGGATAATAAAGCCATTCTGTTATCTAGATATAACACTATGTTACTGGGATAATACAGCCATTCTGTTATCTAGATATAACACTATGTTACTGTGTTATCTAGATATAACACTATGTTACTGGGATAATAAAGCCATTCTGTTATCTAGATATAATACTATGTTGCTGGGATAATACAGCCATTCTGTTATCTAGATATAACACTATGTTACTGTGTTATCTAGATATAACACTATGTTGCTGGGATAATACAGCCATTCTGTTATCTAGATATAACACTATGTTACTGGGATAATAAAGTCATTCTGTTATCTAGATATAACACTATGTTACTGGGATAATAAAGTCATTCTGTTATCTAGATATAACACTATGTTACTGGGATAATACAGCCATTCTGTTATCTAGATATAACACTATGTTACTGTGTTATCTAGATATAACACTATGTTGCTGGGATAATACAGCCATTCTGTTATCTAGATATAACACTATGTTACTGTGTTATCTAGATATAACACTATGTTGCTGGGATAATACAGCCATTCTGTTATCTAGATATAACACTATGTTACTGGGATAATAAAGCCATTCTGTTATCTAGATATAACACTATGTTACTGTGTTATCTAGATATAACACTATGTTACTGGGATAATAAAGCCATTCTGTTATCTAGATATAACACTATGTTACTGTGTTATCTAGATATAACACTATGTTGCTGGGATAATACAGCCATTCTGTTATCTAGATATAACACTATGTTACTGTGTTATCTAGATATAACACTATGTTACTGGGATAATACAGCCATTCTGTTATCTAGATATAACACTATGTTACTGGGATAATAAAGCCATTCTGTTATCTAGATATAACACTATGTTACTGTGTTATCTAGATATAACACTATGTTACTGGGATAATAAAGCCATTCTGTTATCTAGATATAACACTATGTTACTGGGATAATACAGCCATTCTGTTATCTAGATATAACACTATGTTACTGGGATAATAAAGCCATTCTGTTATCTAGATATAACACTATGTTACTGGGATAATAAAGTCATTCTGTTATCTAGATATAACACTATGTTACTGGGATAATACAGCCATTCTGTTATCTAGATATAACACTATGTTACTGTGTTATCTAGATATAACACTATGTTACTGGGATAATACAGCCATTCTGTTATCTAGATATAACACTATGTTACTGTGTTATCTAGATATAACACTATGTTACTGGGATAATAAAGTCATTCTGTTATCTAGATATGACACTATGTTACTGGGATAATACAGCCATTCTGTTATCTAGATATAACACTATGTTACTGTGTTATCTAGATATAACACTATGTTACTGGGATAATACAGCCATTCTGTTATCTAGATATAACACTATGTTACTGGGATAATACAGCCATTCTGTTATCTAGATATAACACTATGTTACTGGGATAATAAAGCCATTCTGTTATCTAGATATAACACTATGTTACTGGGATAATAAAGCCATTCTGTTATCTAGATATAACACTATGTTACTGTGTTATCTAGATATAACACTATGTTATCTAGATATAACACTATGTTACTGGGATAATACAGCCATTCTGTTATCTAGATATAACACTATGTTACTGCGTTATCTAGATATAACACTATGTTACTGGGATAATAAAGCCATTCTGTTATCTAGATATAACACTATGTTACTGGGATAATACAGCCATTCTGTTATCTAGATATAACACTATGTTATCTAGATATAACACTATGTTACTGGGATAATACAGCCATTCTGTTATCTAGATATAACACTATGTTACTGGGATAATACAGCCATTCTGTTATCTAGATATAACACTATGTTACTGGGATAATACAGCCATTCTGTTATCTAGATATAACACTATGTTACTGTGTTATCTAGATATAACACTATGTTACTGGGATAATAAAGCCATTCTGTTATCTAGATATAACACTATGTTACTGGGATAATACAGCCATTCTGTTATCTAGATATAACACTATGTTACTGGGATAATACAGCCATTCTGTTATCTAGATATAACACTATGTTACTGCGTTATCTAGATATAACACTATGTTACTGGGATAATAAAGCCATTCTGTTATCTAGATATAACACTATGTTACTGGGATAATACAGCCATTCTGTTATCTAGATATAACACTATGTTACTGGGATAATAAAGCCATTCTGTTATCTAGATATAACACTATGTTACTGGGATAATACAGCCATTCTATTATCTAGATATAACACTATGTTACTGTGTTATCTAGATATAACACTATGTTACTGGGATAATAAAGCCATTCTGTTATCTAGATATAACACTATGTTACTGGGATAATACAGCCATTCTGTTATCTAGATATAACACTATGTTACTGTGTTATCTAGATATAACACTATGTTACTGGGATAATAAAGCCATTCTGTTATCTAGATATAACACTATGTTACTGGGATAATAAAGCCATTCTGTTATCTAGATATAACACTATGTTATCTAGATATAACACTATGTTACTGGGATAATACAGCCATTCTGTTATCTAGATATAACACTATGTTACTGTGTTATCTAGATATAACACTATGTTACTGGGATAATAAAGCCATTCTGTTATCTAGATATAACACTATGTTACTAGGATAATACAGCCATTCTGTTATCTAGATATAACACTATGTTACTGGGATAATACAGCCATTCTGTTATCTAGATATAACACTATGTTACTGGGATAATACAGCCATTCTGTTATCTAGATATAACACTATGTTACTGTGTTATCTAGATATAACACTATGTTACTGGGATAATAAAGCCATTCTGTTATCTAGATATAACACTATGTTACTGGGATAATACAGCCATTCTGTTATCTAGATATAACACTATGTTATCTAGATATAACACTATGTTACTGGGATAATACAGCCATTCTGTTATCTAGATATAACACTATGTTACTGTGTTATCTAGATATAACACTATGTTACTGGGATAATAAAGCCATTCTGTTATCTAGATATAACACTATGTTACTGCGTTATCTAGATATAACACTATGTTACTGGGATAATAAAGCCATTCTGTTATCTAGATATAACACTATGTTACTGGGATAATACAGCCATTCTGTTATCTAGATATAACACTATGTTATCTAGATATAACACTATGTTACTGGGATAATACAGCCATTCTGTTATCTAGATATAACACTATGTTACTGTGTTATCTAGATATAACACTATGTTACTGGGATAATAAAGCCATTCTGTTATCTAGATATAACACTATGTTACTGCGTTATCTAGATATAACACTATGTTACTGGGATAATAAAGCCATTCTGTTATCTAGATATAACACTGTTACTGGGATAATACAGCCATTCTGTTATCTAGATATAACACTATGTTACTGTGTTATCTAGATATAACACTATGTTACTGGGATAATAAAGCCATTCTGTTATCTAGATATAACACTATGTTACTGGGATAATACAGCCATTCTGTTATCTAGATATAACACTATGTTACTGTGTTATCTAGATATAACACTATGTTACTGGGATAATACAGCCATTCTGTTATCTAGATATAACACTATGTTACTGGGATAATAAAGCCATTCTGTTATCTAGATATAACACTATGTTATCTAGATATAACACTATGTTACTGGGATAATACAGCCATTCTGTTATCTAGATATAACACTATGTTACTGTGTTATCTAGATATAACACTATGTTACTGGGATAATAAAGCCATTCTGTTATCTAGATATAACACTATGTTACTGGGATAATAAAGCCATTCTGTTATCTAGATATAACACTATGTTACTGTGTTATCTAGATATAACACTATGTTACTGGGATAATACAGCCATTCTGTTATCTAGATATAACACTATGTTACTGGGATAATACAGCCATTCTGTTATCTAGATATAACACTATGTTACTGGGATAATAAAGCCATTCTGTTATCTAGATATAACACTATGTTACTGTGTTATCTAGATATAACACTATGTTACTGTGTTATCTAGATATAACACTATGTTACTGGGATAATACAGCCAATCTGTTATCTAGATATAACACTATGTTACTGTGTTATCTAGATATAACACTATGTTACTGGGATAATACAGCCATCCTGTTATCTAGATATAACACTATGTTACTGGGATAATAAAGCCATTCTGTTATCTAGATATAACACTATGTTACTGGGATAATACAGCCATTCTGTTATCTAGATATAACACTATGTTACTAGGATAATACAGCCATTCTGTTATCTAGATATAACACTATGTTACTGGGATAATAAAGCCATTCTGTTATCTAGATATAACACTATGTTACTGTGTTATCTAGATATAACACTATGTTACTGGGATAATACAGCCATTCTGTTATCTAGATATAACACTATGTTACTGGGATAATACAGCCATTCTGTTATCTAGATATAACACTATGTTACTGGGATAATAAAGCCATTCTGTTATCTAGATATAACACTATGTTACTGGGATAATAAAGCCATTCTGTTATCTAGATATAACACTATGTTACTGTGTTATCTAGATATAACACTATGTTATCTAGATATAACACTATGTTACTGGGAAAATAAAGCCATTCTGTTATCTAGATATAACACTATGTTACTGTGTTATCTAGATATAACACTATGTTACTGGGAAAATAAAGCCATTCTGTTATCTAGATATAACACTATGTTACTGGGATAATAAAGCCATTCTGTTATCTAGATATAACACTATGTTACTGTGTTATCTAGATATAACACTATGTTACTGGGAAAATAAAGCCATTCTGTTATCTAGATATAACACTATGTTACTGGGAAAATAAAGCCATTCTGTTATCTAAATATAACACTATGTTACTGGGATAATACAGCCATTCTGTTATCTAGATATAACACTATGTTACTGGGATAATACAGCCATTCTGTTATCTAGATATAACACTATGTTACTGTGTTATCTAGATATAACACTATGTTACTGGGATAATAAAGCCATTCTGTTATCTAGATATAACACTATGTTACTAGGATAATACAGCCATTCTGTTATCTAGATATAACACTATGTTACTGTGTTATCTAGATATAACACTATGTTACTGGGATAATAAAGCCATTCTGTTATCTAGATATAACACTATGTTACTGGGATAATACAGCCATTCTGTTATCTAGATATAACACTATGTTATCTAGATATAACACTATGTTACTGGGATAATACAGCCATTCTGTTATCTAGATATAACACTATGTTACTGTGTTATCTAGATATAACACTATGTTACTGGGATAATAAAGCCATTCTGTTATCTAGATATAACACTATGTTACTGCGTTATCTAGATATAACACTATGTTACTGGGATAATAAAGCCATTCTGTTATCTAGATATAACACTATGTTACTGGGATAATACAGCCATTCTGTTATCTAGATATAACACTATGTTACTGGGATAATAAAGCCATTCTGTTATCTAGATATAACACTATGTTACTGGGATAATACAGCCATTCTGTTATCTAGATATAACACTATGTTACTGTGTTATCTAGATATAACACTATGTTACTGGGATAATAAAGCCATTCTGTTATCTAGATATAACACTATGTTACTGGGATAATAAAGCCATTCTGTTATCTAGATATAACACTATGTTACTGTGT
This sequence comes from Salvelinus fontinalis, assembly GCF_029448725.1. Lineage (NCBI taxonomy): Eukaryota > Metazoa > Chordata > Actinopteri > Salmoniformes > Salmonidae > Salvelinus > Salvelinus fontinalis. The sequence goes on from NW_026600905.1 coordinate 36,840, forward strand.
TATCTAGATATAACACTATGTTACTGGGATAATACAGCCATTCTGTTATCTAGATATAACACTATGTTACTGGGATAATACAGCCATTCTGTTATCTAGATATAACACTATGTTACTGGGATAATAAAGCCATTCTGTTATCTAGATATAACACTATGTTACTGTGTTATCTAGATATAACACTATGTTACTGTGTTATCTAGATATAACACTATGTTACTGGGATAATACAGCCATTCTGTTATCTAGATATAACACTATGTTACTGTGTTATCTAGATATAACACTATGTTACTGGGATAATACAGCCATTCTGTTATCTAGATATAACACTATGTTACTGGGATAATAAAGCCATTCTGTTATCTAGATATAACACTATGTTACTGGGATAATACAGCCATTCTGTTATCTAGATATAACACTATGTTACTAGGATAATACAGCCATTCTGTTATCTAGATATAACACTATGTTACTGGGATAATAAAGCCATTCTGTTATCTAGATATAACACTATGTTACTGTGTTATCTAGATATAACACTATGTTACTGGGATAATACAGCCATTCTGTTATCTAGATATAACACTATGTTACTGGGATAATAAAGCCATTCTGTTATCTAGATATAACACTATGTTACTGGGATAATACAGCCATTCTGTTATCTAGATATAACACTATGTTACTAGGATAATACAGCCATTCTGTTATCTAGATATAACACTATGTTACTGGGATAATAAAGCCATTCTGTTATCTAGATATAACACTATGTTACTGTGTTATCTAGATATAACACTATGTTACTGGGATAATACAGCCATTCTGTTATCTAGATATAACACTATGTTACTAGGATAATACAGCCATTCTGTTATCTAGATATAACACTATGTTACTGGGATAATACAGCCATTCTGTTATCTAGATATAACACTATGTTACTAGGATAATACAGCCATTCTGTTATCTAGATATAACACTATGTTACTGGGATAATAAAGCCATTCTGTTATCTAGATATAACACTATGTTACTGGGATAATACAGCCATTCTGTTATCTAGATATAACACTATGTTGCACACAGTGAAATCATCATCACCATATCAAAGAGATGGTTGTACATGAATAGAAACGACAAGACACTGAACCATTAAGGCATTTAGTCATTTAGGAAATATAGGAATCATCATTCGTCATCAATTAATATGCACATGTTAAGGCTGGTGTATGCTTCGTCTAACAACGCATGTAAACCATTAGAATTAGACATTTGTTAGACAAACTGTAAATCAACCAACCAGCCAGCCAACCAACCAACCAGCCAGTCAAAACAATGACAGATGGTAATGTTACAGAGTCTCATTGTACACAGCATTCTTGTACTACTTTATTTTTAATCTCTCTCTCTTTATTCTCTCTCTCCTTCTTATCCCTCTCTTTTTCCTCATCAATCGCTCTCTCAGCCTCCTGGAACATATCAGTGGTGTAGTGGCTTCCTCCATTCATCTTCACCATCTTGTTTATCTTCTCAAGCAGCTCAGTGACCTGGGAGCGATTCTTATCTTTGTTGTTGAAGACATGATACCCCCCCTTGCATTGGTCAACTAAACTTTGCAGACCTGGATTTTCAAGCAGGAGGTCTTCAATTGTTTCATCATCAAGATTGTCTCCATTTGTGAAGAGAACCATGGTGTATTTCGATGCTTCATCACCCATGAATTTCTGAATTATCTCCACAGTTCTCTGTTCCTCTTCAGTGAATCTTCCCAGCCTGATCACAACCAGGAACACATGGGGACCAGGAGCAGAGAGAGAGATGCACGGAGCGATCCTTCTCAGTCCCTCCTCATCGGACAGTGTAGTATCAAACAACCCTGGGGTGTCAATAACAGTTACACTATGCCCATCCACCTTCCCTTGAACCTTGTTACAGTCTTTTGTCGGAGAAACAGAGGAAAACTTTGATGGGAAATGTTTCCTCCCCAGGATGGTGTTTCCTGATGCACTCTTCCCAGCTCTAGTCTTCCCCAACAGCACAATCCGGACATTATGTTCTGTTAGATTAGAAGGACTCTTGTTACCTTTGACATTAACACTTTAAGCTTTATGTTCTTCCTGTTAGCACATTGATAAACTGCCCTTTTCTGTAAAATAATGTTCAATCCACAAAGTGAACAGAAGGACGACATCACCCATGAAAGAACTCGAGCATCCTTGAGTCCTCAGAGTTCTATTGTAGTTTATGTTAGTGCTGTCCCATTCTTTCATTTTGTGGAGGGAAAACGATTAAACGTAAAACATCACACTCATTTTAGTAGTTTCCCTTGCTTGTGCCAGCATGCTAACCAATACAATAAGCTGCTTTTTCAGTTGAACACGGCTTCTTGGCTGCAACGACTAACATTTATAGTCAGCAGAATATAAACTTAATGCAAATTATGGTCGGTAGAATATAAACTTATAAACAAATGAATGATGACTTTATGAATAAGTGGAATTATTTATGAATCAAGGCCTACACTTTTAATACTTGACACCGGTTATAGTAGGGTAATTCCTTACTTGTGGTGAAGGTTGTTGACACCAGTTGACTTTGCTTTCCATTTTCCAGCTCAGTGCAGACAGTGACAGAGTACTGAGTACCACATTGCAGGTCAGAGAGAGTGATGCTGTGTGAAGATGTGGTAGTAATGTGTGGTTCTGTCCCTGGACAGTGGTAGGAGATCTGGTAATGATGTTGGGTTTGGTCCAATCCTGGTGGCTGGTTCCAGCTAACAGCAGCTGATGTGATGTCCACTGAGTCAACAGTCAGCTGGTCTGGAGCAGGAAGTACTAAGGGAAAATACATTATTGTCAGTGTTACAGTTTAACTCTAGAAATATACTACAGGAGGAAAAAGTTGAACAGTAGTCGAAAAGTAGAAAAGGCCGGATTGCAAAGTCCTTTATGGAGAAGAAATAAGCTAAAAACAGAAGTTACACAACAGAAGTTGGATTTGTAATGTAACAAAAATGAGGGGTTTCCTCTGTATTCATTTAGTAACGTTGCTGCACCGCTGATAAATTGTTGCCGCCACACCAATTTTTTTAATATAAAATAAAATAATGCTGTGATTCTAAATCCTCTCCACAATAAATAGTGTTTTAATAATGTACTACTGATGAAGTTAAAGCAAGCAGAGGCAGATCAACTCCTTGACATAATGACTCACAGAAATGGAAGAAAGCCTGAATTCAGACACTGTATTATAAACAACGTTTAATGATTTCAGCACCAAACTGCATGATGAGATCTGGGGAATTCACCATCATATATTTCTCATCAGTGAAGATACTGGACCTTTACATCCCATGCTGATACATCCAATATGATTAGTTCATAGTTATTTTGATAACTAGTTCAAGTTTAATACACATTTACACCAGACATAATACTTAAGTAGGGTAATTCCTTACCTGTGGTGAGGGTTGTTGACACCAGTCGACTTTTCGTTCCATTTTCCAGCACAGTGCAGACAGTGACAGAGTACTGAGTACCACCTTGCAGGTCAGAGAGAGTGATGCTGTGTGAAGATGTGGTAGTGATGTGTGGTTCTGTCCCTGGACAGTGGTAGGAGATCTGGTAATGATGTTGGGTTTGGTCCAATCCTGGTGGCTGGCTCCAGCTAACAGCAGCTGATGTGGTGTCCACTGAGTCAACAGTCAGCTGGTCTGGAGCAGGAAGTACTAAGGGAAAATACATTATTGTTAATGTTACAGTTTAACTCCAGAAATATATTACAGACAAGAAGAAGAGTAGTAGTGAAATAGAAAAAGACAGATTGTAATTCCTTTAGATGTGGGAAGAAATAAGCTAAAAACAGAAGTCAGACAACAGAGTTTAGATTTGTAATGTAACAAAAATGAAGTTTCTGCTATATTCATTAATTAATATAAATGAAAAGAATCCTGTGATTATAAATCCTCTCCACAATAAAAAGTGTTTTACTCTGTACTACTGATAAAGTTAAAACAATCAGAGGCAGATCAACTCCTTGTCATAATGACTCACAGAAATGGGAAGCAAGCAAGAATTCAGATACTATAAAAACATGTATTAATTTTAAACACCAAACTGCATTTTGACATCTGGGGAATTCATATATAGTCATTTTAATAACCAGACATAATACTTTAGTAGTGTACTTCCTTACCTGTGGTGAGGGTTGTTGATACCAGTTGACTTTGCTTTCCATTTTCCAGCACAGTGCAGACAGTGACAGAGTACAGAGTACCACCTTGCAGGTCAGAGAGAGTGATGCTGTGTGAAGATGTGGTAGTGATGTGTGGTTCTGTCCCTGGACAGTGGTAGGAGATCTGGTAATGATGTTGGGTTTGGTCCAATCCTGGTGGCTGGTTCCAGCTAACAGCAGCTGATGTGGTGTCCACTGAGTCAACAGTCAGCTGGTCTGGAGCAGGAAGTACTAAGGGAAAATACATTATTGTCAGGCCTACAGTTTAACTCCAGAAATATATTACAGGAGGAAAAGTAGAATAAGTCCAGGGATAAACATGTCTAACTTCTTTTGATTTGGGAAGAAATAAGTTAAAACAGAAGTCACAACAGAAGTTGATTTGTAATATAACAAAATGTCTGTTCTGGTTACTGGTAAAGAGATGAGCTGTAACAAGGTGAGGTAGATCTCTTACTAGTGCAGATGGTTGTAAAGACAGGTTCACTCTGTTCTCCATTGTTCAGCACAGTTGAGATGCTGACAGTGTACTCAGTACCAGGTTGCAGGTTTGAGAATGTGTTGTGGCAGTCTTTAGTATTCTCTGCATGGAGGCCAGTTCCTGGGTTGTAGAAGGTTATGAGGAAGCGCTGTGGGACTTTCTCCATTCCTTCAGCCTTGGACCAGTGGAGAATGAAGGAGGTATCTTTCAAATGTTCTACCTTTAAGTCTCTGGGTGGGACCACTGGAACAAAAATCATGTTTTAACAAGATCCTTAACAATATCTCTCTTAAGACACAAAGTATGTCAGTACAACATGATTAAAACCAAACTCTGGGCTCCCGAATGGCGGAGCGGTCTAAGGCACTGCATCTCAGTGCTAGAGATGTCACTCCAGACATCCTGGTTCAATTCCAGGCTGTATCACAACCGGCCGTGATTGGGAGTCCCATAGGACGGCGCACAATTGGTCCAGCGTCGTCCGGCTTTGGCCGGTGTAGGTCGTCATTGTAAATAAGAATTTGTTCTTAACTGACTTGCCTAGTTAAATAAAGGTTAAATCATTTTTTGTTTGTTTAAATACCTGTGAATAAAGATGCTGAGACCCATCTGCTTTGTCTGCCATCTTCTCCCTCTGTGGCCACACTGAACTGGTACTTTTCACCAGGTTTGAGACTGCTTATTTTAAGATGATACACATCTTTCACTCTTGTTGAGCTTGTTTCACCGTCACACCCCCAGGTCACTCTGAATGTCTGTGGTCCTGTCAGCCCCTGAGGAGAACTCCAGCTCAGAGACACAGAATCTAATGTCAGCAACAGGACCTGGAAGTCACCAGGAGGGGGCAGCACTGGTGAAGGAATAATGAGAGAGAAAAACAGACTTTATTGAAAATAAAATTACAAACAAATGTGTATTATTCATTACCAGTAGTTAAGGGACAACAATTGATATCTTACTAAATGTATACTCTTAAATTTAAAAAAATATTGTTTGGGTGTATTCTGTTTTCACATATACCTACCATCATCTGAGGTCAACGTTGTGTGTTGGTCTCCATCAAAACTCTTAGGCTGTGAAGAGTCAATCATTTCTATGAAACATGTTGTTTTGATCTTGACATATAAACCCCTCTTTATCCAACAAATACTGTACATCAGGCAATGAAGAGAATGAAAACAAACCAGTAGCTACCTGTCTTCCAGATTTCTTTATTTTAAGGAGAGTGGTATCATGTCCTTTGTGGTTTGTCTCTGCACACTGACTACAGATCAGCATCTGGTCTGTCCTGCAGAACACGTCCAGAGGACAGTAGTCATGTTGGCAGAGTCTCTCCTCCAGGTCTCCAGTCACATCCACCAGTGTGTGTCTCTGCAGTGCTGCTATTGTATAGTGCTGTCTGATGTGGGTCTCACAGTAGGACACACTGCAGGTCAGACAGAACTTCACAGCTTGGACCTCAGAGCAGATATCACAGACCACCTCTCCTGTCCTGGTGGGAATTAGATAATAACATTTATCAAATACATTGATAAAAAGAACCTGATCCATTCAGTTTAACACATAATGGCCTGATAATATAACACATGGTAACCTACCAATAACTATCTGTTATCATGATAATATAACACATGGTAACCTATCTATAACTGTCTGTTATCATGATAATATAACATATGGTAACCTACCTATAACTATCTGTTATCATGATAATATAACACATGGTAACCTACCTATAACTATCTGTTATCATGATAATATAACACATGGTAACCTAGCAATAACTATATGTTATCATGATAATATAACACATGGTAACCTACCTATAACTATCTGTTATCATGATAATATAACACATGGTAACCTACCTATAACTATCTGTTATCATGTTAATATAACACATGGTAATCTAGCAATAACTATCTGTTATCATGATAATATAACACATGGTAACCTACCTATAACTCTACGCTATCATGATAATGTAACACATGGTAACCTACCTATAACTATCTGTTATCATGATAATATAACACATGGTAACCTATCTATCTGTTATCATGATAATATAACACATGGTAACCTACCTATAACTATCTGTTATCATAATATAACACATGGTAACCTGCCTATCTCTTATCATGATAATATAACACATGGTAACCTACCTATAACTATCTGTTATCATAATATAACACATGGTAACCTGCCTATCTCTTATCATGATAATATAACACATGGTAACCTACCTATAACTATCTGTTATCATAATATAACACATGGTAACCTGCCTATCTCTTATCATGATAATATAACACATGGTAACCTACCTATAACTGTCTGTTATCATGATAATATAACATATGGTAACCTACCGATAACTATCTGTTATCATGATAATATAACACATGGTAACCTGCCTATCTCTTATCATGATAATATAACACATGGTAACCTACCTATAACTGTCTGTTATCATGATAATATAACACATGGTAACCTACCGATAACTATCTGTTATCATGATAATATAACACATGGTAACCTACCTATAACTATCTGTTATCATGATAATATAACACATGGTAACCTACCTATAACTATCTGTTATCATAATATAACACATGGTAACCTGCCTATCTCTTATCATGATAATATAACACATGGTAACCTACCTATAACTGTCTGTTATCATGATAATATAACATATGGTAACCTACCGATAACTATCTGTTATCATGATAATATAACACATGGTAACCTGCCTATCTCTTATCATGATAATATAACACATGGTAACCTACCTATAACTATCTGTTATCATGATAATATAACACATGGTAACCTGCCTATCTCTTATCATGATAATATAACACATGGTAACCTACCTATAACTATCTGTTATCATGATAATATAACACATGGTAACCTGCCTATCTCTTATCATGATAATATAACACATGGTAACCTACCTATAACTATCTGTTATCATGATAATATAACATATGGTAACCTACCTATAACTATCTGTTATCATGATAATATAACACATGGTAACCTACCTATAACTATCTGTTATCATGATAATATAACACATGGTAACCTACCTATAACTATCTGTTATCATGATAATATAACACATGGTAACCTACCTATAACTATCTGTTATCATGATAATATAACACATGGTAACCTACCTATAACTATCTGTTATCATAATATAACACATGGTAACCTGCCTATCTCTTATCATGATAATATAACACATGGTAACCTACCTATAACTGTCTGTTATCATGATAATATAACATATGGTAACCTACCGATAACTATCTGTTATCATGATAATATAACACATGGTAACCTGCCTATCTCTTATCATGATAATATAACACATGGTAACCTACCTATAACTATCTGTTATCATGATAATATAACACATGGTAACCTGCCTATCTCTTATCATGATAATATAACACATGGTAACCTACCTATAACTATCTGTTATCATGATAATATAACACATGGTAACCTGCCCATCTCTTATCATGGTAATATAACATATGGTAACCTACCTATAACTATCTGTTATCATGATAATATAACACATGGTAACCTGCCTATCTCTTATCATGATAATATAACACATGGTAACCTACCTATAACTGTCTGTTATCATGATAATATAACACATGGTAACCTACCAATAACTATCTGTTAGCATGATAATATAACACATGGTAACCTACCAATAACTATCTGTTATCATGATAATATAACACATGGTAACCTACCAATAACTATCTGTTATCATGATAATATAACACATGGTAACCTACCAATAACTATCTGTTATCATGATAATATAACACATGGTAACCTAGCAATAACTATATGTTATCATGATAATATAACACATGGTAACCTACCAATAACTATCTGTTATCATGATAATATAACACATGGTAACCTAGCAATAACTATATGTTATCATGATAATATAACACATGGTAACATACCAATAACTATCTGTTATCAAGAAAATATAACACATGGTAACCTAGCAATAACTATCTGTTATCATGATAATATAACACATGGTAACCTAGCAATAACTATCTGTTATCATGATAATATAACACATGGTAACCTACCAATAACTATATGTTATCATGATAATATAACACATGGTAACCTAGCAATAACTATCTGTTATCATGATAATATAACACATGGTAACCTAGCAATAACTATATGTTATCATGATAATATAACACATGGTAACCTACCAATAACTATCTGTTATCATGATAATATAACACATGGTAACCTAGCAATAACTATATGTTATCATGATAATATAACACATGGTAACCTACCAATAACTATCTGTTATCATGATAATATAACACATGGTAACCTAGCAATAACTATCTGTTATCATGATAATATAACACATGGTAACCTACCTATAACTATTTGTTATCATGATAATATAACACATGGTAACCTACCTATAACTATCTGTTATCATGATAATATAACACATGGTAACCTGCCTATCTCTTATCATGATAATATAACACATGGTAACCTACCTATAACTATCTGTTATCATGATAATATAACACATGGTAACCTAGCAATAACTATCTGTTATCATGATAATATAACACATGGTAACCTACCTATAACTATCTGTTATCATGATAATATAACACATGGTAACCTGCCTATCTCTTATCATGATAATATAACACATGGTAACCTACCTATAACTATCTGTTATCATGATAATATAACACATGGTAACCTGCCTATCTCTTATCATGGTAATATAACATATGGTAACCTACCTATAACTATCTGTTATCATGATAATATAACACATGGTAACCTGCCTATCTCTTATCATGATAATATAACACATGGTAACCTACCTATAACTGTCTGTTATCATGATAATATAACACATGGTAACCTACCAATAACTATCTGTTAGCTTGATAATATAACACATGGTAACCTACCAATAACTATCTGTTATCATGATAATATAACACATGGTAACCTACCAATAACTATCTGTTATCATGATAATATAACACATGGTAACCTACCAATAACTATCTGTTATCATGATAATATAACACATGGTAACCTAGCAATAACTATATGTTATCATGATAATATAACACATGGTAACCTACCAATAACTATCTGTTATCATGATAATATAACACATGGTAACCTAGCAATAACTATCTGTTATCATGATAATATAACACATGGTAACCTAGCAATAACTATCTGTTATCATGATAATATAACACATGGTAACCTGCCTATCTCTTATCATGATAATATAACACATGGTAACCTACCAATAACTATCTGTTATCATGATAATATAACACATGGTAACCTACTCATCATATCATTATGTGCAGGTTTGTCTCACATTCAGTCACAAATAATAACGTTTTTTTTTATTACGACATAGGCTCAAAGGAGTATGGAAAATATTACCCTTTGAAATGAAAAGGGTGATCCATGGATTGGTCACTCTTCATTGATAAATAACCAGATGAAACAGACTCTGCCATCTCTGTTTGGGCCCTGCTAGTAGTACAAGACAGTCATGCAACGTAATAAAACGTTAGTTAAACTCATTTCTACAGACATAAAATTATTTTTATCCTTTATCCGTTCATCAAATATATTGATGAACAGATTATTTTCTCTGATGTTTACTCTGCACTGCAACATTAAGATGAAAAAGTAAACCATGTGATAACTGAAGATATAGATTTATAGTTGGTTATTACTAAATTATACAACAGGTGGGTCTAATCCTGAATGCTGATTGGTTACAACCGCATTCCAGTCAGTTTCTATTCTACAAGTTAAAAACCGGCTAAATCTATGAAGTTAAAATGCCTATTTACTCTGTTCCATCTGACTGAGCAATCCACTGTCTCATCAGCACAATCCACTGTCTCATCAGCACAATCCACTGTCTCATCAACCCAATCCACTGTGTCATCAGCCCAATCCACTGTCTCATCAGCCCAATCCACTGTGTCAATCAGCCCAATCCACTGTCTCATCAACCCAATCCACTGTCTCATCAGCCCAATCCACTGTCTCATCAGCCCAATCCACTGTGTCAATCAGCCCAATCCACTGTCTCATCAGCACAATCCACTGTCTCATCAGCCCAATCCACTGTCTCATCAGCCCAATCCACTGTCTCATCAGCACAATCCACTGTCTCATCAGCCCAATCCACTGTCTCATCAGCCCAATCCACTATCTCATCAGCCCAATCCACTGTGTCATCAGCCCAATCCACTGTCTCATCAGCCCAATCCACTGTCTCATCAGCCCAATCCACTGTCTCATCAGCCCAATCCACTGTCTCATCAGCCCAATCCACTGTCTCATCAGCCCAATCCACTGTCTCATCAGCCCAATCCACTGTCTCATCAGCCCAATCCACTGTCTCATCAACACAATCCACTGTCTCATCAACCCAATCCACTGTCTCATCAACCCAATCCACTGTCTCATCAACCCAATCCACTGTCTCATCAGCCCAATCCACTGTCTCATCAACACAATCCACTGTCTCATCAACCCAATCCACTGTCTCATCAACCCAATCCACTGTCTCATCAACCCAATCCACTGTCTCATCAGCCCAATCCACTGTCTCATCAACCCAATCCACTGTGTCATCAGCCCAATCCACTGTCTCATCAGCCCAATCCACTGTGTCAATCAGCCCAATCCACTGTCTCATCAGCACAATCCACTGTCTCATCAGCACAATCCACTGTCTCATCAGCCCAATCCACTGTCTCATCAGCCCAATCCACTGTCTCATCAGCCCAATCCACTGTGTCATCAGCCCAATCCACTGTCTCATCAGCCCAATCCACTGTCTCATCAGCCCAATCCACTGTCTCATCAGCCCAATCCACTGTCTCATCAGCCCAATCCACTGTCTCATCAGCCCAATCCACTGTCTCATCAGCCCAATCCACTGTCTCATCAACACAATCCACTGTCTCATCAACCCAATCCACTGTCTCATCAACCCAATCCACTGTCTCATCAACCCAATCCACTGTCTCATCAGCCCAATCAACACAATCCACTGTCTCATCAACCCAATCCACTGTCTCATCAACCCAATCCACTGTCTCATCAACCCAATCCACTGTCTCATCAGCCCAATCCACTGTCTCATCAACCCAATCCACTGTGTCATCAACCCAATCCACTGTCTCATCAGCCCAATCCACTGTCTCATCAACCCAATCCACTGTGTCATCAACCCAATCCACTGTCTCATCAGCCCAATCCACTGTCTCATCAACCCAATCCACTGTGTCATCAACCCAATCCACTGTCTCATCAACCCAATCCACTGTGTCATCAACCCAATCCACTGTCTCATCAGCCCAATCCACTGTCTCATCAGCCCAATCCACTGTCTCATCAACCCAATCCACTGTCTCATCAGCCCAATCCACTGTCTCATCAACCCAATCCACTGTCTCATCAACCCAATCCACTGTGTCATCAGCCCAATCCACTGTCTCATCAGCCCAATCCACTGTCTCATCAACACAATCCACTGTCTCATCAACCCAATCCACTGTCTCATCAGCCCAATCCACTGTCTCATCAACCCAATCCACTGTCTCATCAACCCAATCCACTGTCTCATCAACACAATCCACTGTCTCATCAGCCCAATCCACTGTCTCATCAACCCAATCCACTGTCTCATCAACCCAATCCACTGTCTCATCAGCCCAATCCACTGTCTCATCAGCCCAATCCACTGTCTCATCAGCCCAATCCACTGTCTCATCAGCCCAATCCACTGTCTCATCAACACAATCCACTGTCTCATCAGCCCAATCCACTGTCTCATCAGCCCAATCCACTGTCTCATCAGCCCAATCCACTGTCTCATCAACCCAATCCACTGTCTCATCAACCCAATCCACTGTCTCATCAGCCCAATCCACTGTCTCATCAACCCAATCCACTGTCTCATCAACACAATCCACTGTCTCATCAGCCCAATCCACTGTCTCATCAGCCCAATCCACTGTCTCATCAGCCCAATCCACTGTCTCATCAGCCCAATCCACTGTCTCATCAGCCCAGGCAGGGAAGTTATGAACTTGATCTCCACTATAAAAAGCATCTAGACATTATCTCACATTTCTTTTAGACTAACATTTCGTTTTCAACAGCGGACATTTGTATAAACCTTGTTGTCTGTCTCCGACATTCGCAACATTGTTTCAATATTGAAATTCGATATCCTGCTGTCCCATAGTAATGAACATGTAGGGGTCAGGATGAGACAGACAGGCAGTGTTTCTCAGCCAGTAGAAATCATGAATCAGCTGGCATAATTTTTATGGATATATACAAAGAAATGTCAATTGAAAAAAGGTAAAACGAAACAAAATGCAGCTAGTTTAGTCTTTCCAGCTGTTGGCTAGCTCCTCTGAACAACAGTGTCCTGACGAGAGAGCACATTTTCTATGCCAGGCGAAATCGCTTCTCATTAGCTCATTGTTATGGGTGTATCCAAATAAATGTCACTAGAAAACAGTTTAAACAAATGCAAATGCAGCTACTGTTGTTATTCTGGCTGCACTGTTTGACGTGACTGTACGTTAGCCGTAGTTGGCTAGCTGGAAAGCAAGGGATAAGAGCGTTACCAGCCAGTAGGGCAATGAAACATTTTGAACGAACGACTGGGTCACGTCTCTGGCAACCGAACCAATAGAACGAACAACCACTACACAAAGCAGGTAGCCTAGTGGTTAGAGCGTTGGACTAGTAACCGGAAGGTTGCGAGAATGAATCCCTGAGCTGACAAGGTAAAAATCTGTCGTTCTGCCCCTGAACAAGGCAGTTAACCCACTGTTCCTAGGCCGTCATTAAAAATAAGAATTTGTTCTTAACTGACTTGCCTAGTTAAATAAAGGGTAAAAAAATACAAATAAAAAAACAGCCGGCTTGGGTAGCAACCCTTGATTTGTGTCGGGACTATATCTTGTGGAAGAATTAAATAGTATGAATAAATTAATCAAAATAAAGTTTTTAATTAAAATATGTAAATCATTATTTGAATATGTTGGTAACCCGTTGTATAACAGTGATAATGCCCTCGAAGCTGCTGTTCGGGCCTAACAACACCCATGCAAACATATCCTCCAAACACCGACTTCTCTGGCATTATCACTTAATTATAGAGATGGTTCTAAATATGTGAAATATGTGAATAGCAGTAATGTGAACTGAAGCTTCTCTTCTAGACAACTACATGTATAACATCACTGTTCTATTACGTGGTAACATGTAGAAACTCACCCTTTTCTTTGTGAAGTGGCCCCCTCTTTGAAATGAAGAGGGGGATCCATAGATTCACCACTCTTCATTGATAAACAACCAGAGGAAACCGACTCGGCTCTATCTGGATGGACACTGCTAATAATACAAGACAAATCAAATCAAATGCAGCATTACAGAAGTGAACTAACTTTGGCCCTTGGTTTGTCCTCAGTCATTTACACTAACCAAATATTTTATATTTTCTGTTAAATGTACCGTGCAGTAACTCTGTATCCTTCTAAAAATACATTACTTATAAAAAAGGATACAGATCTAAGTCTTCAACGAGCACTTATGCGCACACACACACACACACACACACACACACACACACACACACACACACACACACACACACACACACACACACACACACACACACCTCTTCATATCAGGGTCCATGGTCTTATCAAGATCCTTGTTTGGTGACCCATCCTTACGTCTTTCTTTAGGGATGGCTCCACCCTCAGCCCCCTGATGATAACTCATTATAACTCTCAAGAGAGGAGGTCTCACAATCCTGAAGAGGGCTGGTCTGGTCCCATATCAGTCTGATGATAACTCATTATAACTCTCAGAGAGGAGGCCTCAGCATCCTGAAGAGGACTGGTCTGGTCCCATATCAATCTGTAAATAAGAAGAGTAAATAGCATTATATTAAAACGTTTAAATACAAAAGCAGAGTAGGCCTACTGTTGGCCTGCTGTGCTGGGGATTTAAATTGACGTTATAATGGCATTCTGTAAAGCATTTGCTACAGAATGCAATTGTGAAAAATGCAAAAGGCAGAAAAAGTGTTTATGAATAATATCATTATGTAAAAAAATATATACAGTTGAAGTCGGAAGTTTATATACACTTAGGTTGGAGACATTAAAACTCGTTTTTCAACCACTCCACAAATTTCTTGTTAAACCTCTCTAGGGTACGTGGGACGCTAACGTCCCACCTGACCAACATCCAGTGAAAGTGCAGGGCGCCAAATTTAAACAACAGAACAACATCTCATAATTGAAATTCCTCAAACATACAAGTATTATACACCATTTTAAAGATACACTTCTCCTTAATCCAAACACAGTGTCCGATTTCAAAAAGGCTTTACGGTGAAAGCATACCATGCGATTATGTTAGGTCAGCACCTAGTCACAAAAACATACAGCCATTTTCCAGCCAAAGTCACAAAAAGCAGAAATAGTAATAAAATTAATCACTAACCTTTGATGATCTTCATCAGATGGCACCCATAGGACTTCATGTTACACAATACATGTATGTTTTGTTCGATAAAGTTCATATTTATATCCAAAAACCTCAGTTTACATTGGCGCGTTATGTTCAGAAATACATTGTCTCAAACAAACATCCGGTGAAAGTGCAGAGAGCCAAATTTAAACAACAGAACAACATCTCATAATTGAAATTCCTCAAACATACAAGTATTATACACCATTTTAAAGATACACTTCTCCTTAATCCAACCACAGTGTCCGATTTCAAAAAGGCTTTACGGTGAAAGCATACCATGCGATTATGTTAGGTCAGCACCTAGTCACAAAAACATACAGCCATTTTCCAGCCAGAGTCACAAAAAGCAGAAATAGTAATAAAATTAATCACTAACCTTTGATGATCTTCATCAGATGGCACTTGCAATAAAATGCAAATTCATTACTTAAAAATCATACAATGTGATTTTCTGGATTAAAAAAAAAAAGATTCCGTCTCTCACAGTTGAAGTGTACCTATGATAAAAATTACAGACCTCTACATGCTTTGTAAGTAGGAAAACCAGCAAAATCGGCAGTGTATCAAATACTTGTTCTCCCCACTGTATATAATCAATCTTTAGAATGTTTTTATCATAAATCTTCAATAATATTCCAACCGGACAATTCCTTTGTCTTTAGAAATGAAAGGGAACGGAGTGACAAAACTAAAGGTTTTCAACCAGACACCTGGTTCAAACAGCTCTTATTCGCTCCCCCTTCACAGTAGAAGCCTGAAACAACGTTCTAAAGACTGTTGACATCTAGTGGAAGCTGTAGGGAGTGCAATCTGACCCCATAGACACTGTATATTCGATAGGCAATTACTTGAAAAACTACAAACCTCAGATTTCCCACTTTCTGGTTGGATTTTTCTCAGGTTTTCGCCTGCCATAAGAGTGCTGTTATACTCACAGACATCATTCAAACAGTTTTAGAAACTTCAGAGTGTTTTCTATCCAAATCTACTAATTATATGCATAGCCAAGCATCTGGGCCTGAGTAGCAGGCAGTTTACTCTGGGCAGGCTTTTCATCCGGAAGTGAAAATACTGCCCCCTACCCCAAAGAAGTTTTAACAACCTATAGTTTTGGCAAATCGGTTAGGACAGCAATTTTTCCAACAATTGTTTACAGACAGATTATTTCACTGTATCACAATTCCAGTGGGTCAGAAGTTTACATAAACAAAGTTGACTGTGCCTTTAACAGCTTGGAAAATTCCAGAAAATTATGTCATGGCTTTAGAAGCTTCTGATAGCTCACCGACATCATTTGACTCAATTGGAGGTGTACCTGTGGATGTATTTCACAGCCTACCTCCAAACTCAATGCCTCTTTGCTTGACATCATGGGAAAATCAAAAGAAATCAGCCAAGACCTCAGAAAAAAAATTGTAGACCTCCACAAGTCTGGTTCATCCTTGGGAGCAATTTCCAAACGCCTAAAGGTACCACGTTCATCTGTACAAACAATAGTGCTCAAGTATAAACACCATGGGACCACGCAGCCGTCACACCACTCAGGAAGAAGACGCATTCTGTCTCCTAGAGATGAACGTACTTTGGTGAGAAAAGTGCAAATCCATCCCAGAACAACAGCAAAGGACCTTGTGAAGATGCTGGAGGAAACAGGTACAAAAGTATCTATATCCACAGTAAAACGAGTTCTATATCGACATAACCTGAAAGGCCGCTCAGCAAGGAAGAGGCCAATGCTCCAAAACCGCCATAAAAAAGCCAGACTACGGTTTGCAACTGCACATGGGGACAAAGATCGTACTTTTTGGAGAAATGTCCTCTGGTCTGATGAAACAAAAATAGAACTGTTTTGCCATAATGACCATCGTTATGTTTGGAGGAAAAAGGGGGAGGCTTGTAAGCAAAAGAACACCATGCCAACCGTGAAGCACGGGGTTGGCAGCATCATGTTGTGGGGGTGCTTTGCTGCAGGAGGGACTGGTGCACTTCACAAAATAGATGGCTTCATGAGGATGGAAAATTATGTGGATATATTGAAGCAACATCTTAAGACATCAGTTCAGGGGCGTTGCTTTAACAAATGTAACAATTTTCACTGTAGTGTCCAAAACGTCTTTCAAGCTGACAGGCATTCCCTTGGCAGCAAGAGCCTCTCGGTGGATGCTGCAGTGTACCCAAGTGGCGTTGGGAGCAACCGCTTGCATGTGCATTACCACTCCACTATGTCTCCCTGGCATGGCTTTTGCGCCATCAGTACAGATACCAACACATCTTGATCACCAAAGTCCATTTGATGTCACAAAGCTGTCCAGTACTTTAAAAATATCCTCTCATGTTGTCCTGGTTTCCAGTGGTTTGCAGAAGAGGATGTCTTCCTTAATTGACCCTCATCAATGTAACAGACATACCAGGAGCTGTGCCAGGCCCGCCACGTCTGTTGACTCATCCAGCTGTAACGCATAGAATTCACTGGCTTGTATGCGAAGCAGTAATTGTTTCAAAACATCTCCTGCCATGTCACTGATGCGTCGTGAAACAGTGTTGTTTGATGAAGTCATTGTCTGTATAGTTTTTTTGGCCTTTTCCCCCAGCATTGTCCCAGCCATATCCGCGGCAGCAGGAAGAATTAAGACCTCCACAATAGTATGGCGCTTGCCTGTCCTAGCCACTCAGTAGCTCACCATATAAGACGCTTCTTGACACTTCTAATTAATGTTATCTGTTGCTTTTATACATGTCTTACTACTCGAAAGTCATCTTTATCTTAGATCAAAAAACTCCCGTGGCTTATTTTTCAAATTGTCATGTTTCGTTTCTAAATGTCTGCGCAAGAGTGAAGGTTTCCCGTGAGAGAGTACCGGTTAATCAAATCAAGTCAAATCAAAGTTTATTTGTCACGTGCACCGAATACAACAGGTGTAGACCTTACAGTGAAATGCTTACTTACAGGCTCTAACCAATAGTGCGAAAAAAAGGTGTGTGTGTGTGTACGTAAGTAAAGAAATAAAACAAAAGTAAAAAGACATTTGAAAATAACAGTAGCGAGGCTATATACAGATACGGTTAGTCAGGCTTATTGAGGTAGTATGTACATGTAGATATGGTTAAAGTGACTATGCATATATGATGAACAGAGAGTAGCAGTAGCGTAAAAGAGGGGTTGGTGGGTGGTGGGACACAATGCAGATAGCCCAGTTAGCCAATGTGCGGGAGCACTGGTTGGTCGGGCCATTTGAGGTAGTATGTACCTCCTAACCAAATATGTTTTTTTTTTGCGTTGTTTGTAATTTGTACATAATGTTGCTGATACCGTCTCTTATGACCGAAAATAACTTCTGGACATCAGAACAGCGATTACTCAACACGAACTGGCAGAAGCTTTTTTCCCCCTTTGAGTCTGACGAGCCCGACGTGAACGACATAATGCTTTCCCGGGAACAGGCCCAAATCCCATTAATTTGCGTGAAGAGAAGACGGAGAAAAAAAGGGCGGAGGCCGGGCTGCCTTCTGAGAATTCATAGACAATCGAATAAACCCATTCTGCCTTCCGTTCTACTAGCTAACGTGCAATCATTGGAAAATAAAATTGATTACCTAAGAGGAAGATTCAACTATCAATGGGACATTAAAAACTGTAATATCTTATGCTTCACGGAGTCGTGGCAAAACGACGACATTATCAACATACAGCTGGCTGGTTATACGCTGTATCGGCAGGATAGAACAGCTGCGTCTGGTAAGACAAGGGGTGGCGGACTATGCATATTTGTAAACAGCTGTTGCACGATATGTAAGGACGTCTCTAGGTTTTGCTCACCTGAGGTAGAATATCTCATTAAAGATGTAGACCACTCTATCTACCTAGAGAGTTTCCATCTTGTATTTTTCGTAGCTGTCTACATACCACCACAGACCAATGCTGGCACTAAGACCGCACTCAATGAGCTGTATTCCGCCATAAGCAAACAGTCCCGGTCCAAGAAGCTTCTGAACAGCTTCTAACCCCAAGCCATAAGACTCCGGAACATCTAATCAAATGGCTACCCAGACTATTTTCATTGCCCCTCCTCTTTTACACCGCTGCTACTCTCTGTTATCTATGCATAGTCACTTTAATAACTCTACCTACATGTACATATTACCTCAATTACCTCAACTAACCGGTGCCCCCGCACATTGACTCTGTACCGGTACCCCCTTTATATAGTCTTGTTATTGTTATTTTAATGCTGCTCTTTATTTACTTGTTACTTTTATTTCTTATTCTTATATTTTTTAAACTGCATTGTTGGTTAGGGGCTTGTAAGTAAGCATTTCACTGTAAGGTCTACACCTGTTCTATTCGGCGCATGTGACTAATAAGATTTGATTTGATAGAGGCCTCTAGAAGCCAAAAGGATGCATTAGCATGGGCAGCACCATTGAGGGCTTCCACCATTTTAATGTAGTCAACTGGGTGGGAACAACTTCATTGGCTGATCCCTCCTGTTGACCCTGTTGGAGTCATGTCCAATCGGATCATCAGGAGGGATCAGCCAACTGACTACGTCAATATGGAGATTGCCTTCAAGAACTCTAGACCATCCGCTCCCCATCCGACCTGACAAAGCTTGAGAGGATCTGAAGAGAAGAGTGGGAGAAACTCCCCAAATACAGGTGTGCCAAGCTTGTAGCGTCATACCCAAGAAGAAGACTAAGTGCTGTAATTACTGCCAAAGGTGCTTCAACAAAGTACTGAGTAAAGGGTCTGAATACTTATGAAAATGTAATATTTCATTTTTTATTTGTAATAAATTCAACAACAAAAAATCGAAAAACCTGTTTTTGCTTCGTCAATGTGGGGTATTGTGTGTAGATTGATGAGGGGGAAACAACTATTTAATCAATTTTAGAATAAGGCTGGAACGTAACAAAATTAGGAAAAAGTGAAGTGGTCTGAATACTTTCCGAATACACTGTATATAGACAGGCGTGTGCCTTTCCGAATCAGGTCCAATCAATTGAATTTGCCACAGGTGGACTCCAATCAAGTTGTAGAAACACCTCAAGGATGACCAATGGAAACAGGATGCACCTGAGCTCAATTTCGAATCTCATAGCAAAGGGTCTGAATACTTATGTAAATGTATTCATTGCAGCCTACATCAAGCAGATATTCCAAAAATAAACTGTTTTCACTTTGTCATTGTGGGGTATTGTTTGTAGATTGATGAGGACAAAAATGTATTTAATCATTTGTAGAATAAGGCTGTAACGTAACAAAATGTGGGAAAAGTCAAGGGATCTGAATACTTTCCGAATGCACTGTATATAAGAATGCTGTTAATTGACTACAGCTCAGCCTTCAACACCATAGTACCCTCCAAGCTCATCATAATGCTTGGGGCCCTGGGTCTGAATCCTACCCTGTGCACCTGGGTACTGGATTTCCTGACTGGCCGCATCCCAGGTGGTGAAGGTAGGCAACAATACCTCCACCACACTGATCCTCAACACAGGGGGCACGCTCAGACCCCTCCTGAACTCCCTGTTCACCCATGGAATTTGTGTGTATTGTTGTATATTGTTAGATATTACTGCACTGTTGGAGCTAGGAACACAAGCATTTCGCTACACCCCGCAATAACATCTGCTAAATATGTGTATGTGACCAAGAACATTTTATTTTATACTTGATTTGAATGGCGTTGCTAGAAACGATCCAGCTTTTGTCAAATTACCATCAGATTTGACTTTTCGTAGCAGGTTAGGAGAATTAACATAGCAGGTTATAATAATTAGGTTACGGTTAGGAAAAGGGTTAGCTAAAAATAGGACAGATACAAAATTGAGTCCTCTATCTATCTCTATGTCCCCAACGCTTTTTACGCATCTATTTTGTCAGGTTTGACGGGAAGCGGCTTCGACAGGAAGTCGTAGGCCTCGTCCGAAATCCATATTGCCTACTACTTACTAAAACGACATAATGGGTACTACTAATCGTACTATATAATATTTAGAAATGTACTGTTTACAACAAATGTATGCTGTAAGCAACACATACCAACATACTAGACTCACCGTTCATTAGGGTACAGTGCGTCCTTCCTCAAAAGTGTGCAGCGAATTATAGCCGAAATGGGTATAACAACCTGACATTATTAAAGCATACTCGATTTTCCAGATTTCACATATTAAACGATTGTATATTGTTTCTTTCTACATAAGTATGTCTTATTTTAGGATAAATAAATGAATATATCTGCTAAATAGCTTAAATCTCAGCGTAAGGTAGCTGTGTAAAAGAGAACACTTGTCGTGGTCTTCCTTGTGCGCACTCCGCCATTATGCTAGTTGGCCTAGTGGGGTCCTAGATTTTTTACTTGCCATTTAATAGAAAGAAGATGAAAAATCGGGTCTTTATTAAAAGCAAATTTCGTTGAGTTAAATAATAATTTACTACCAAAGAATCTTACACCTGACTTTCATAATAAAAACATGAACCTACCATTTATCCTGCTGTCTTGCAAGTCGAACAACCTTGGTGGAGCCACAGAAAGAAGAAAAGTTGTCGAATTTACTTTCAGTTTCTAACAGGAAAGAACTTCGACAAACAACTCCCGCTTAGAAAACCTAGACCTGTTTTTTTTTATAAAGGCAGAATATGTAGTTCTAATATTTGAAATGTTTGTGGTGTCAAAATATTGATAGGGTCAAATGTATTAAAAACATCTGTAAATAACACTACATATCTGATACATCTTGGCATCGGCATACGCCGCAAACTCTATTAATAAAATATTTATTGTCCATTAAAATTATTTAATGATGTGGGAATGTGTCTTCAGCTCGTGGTTATTAAAATCAGTGAAAATACAAACGTAGCTCAGAAAACATTATACAGTATTCTTATCAGGTTTTTGACGTTCCTGTTACAGTTGTAATTACTAATTTATTCCTCTAGGTGGCGACATAGGACTTTGTAGAGCTGATGGGTCCTGAGCCGTCATATCAGAGACAGCAGAAATGAAAGGAGTGAAAAGACGCTTTCAGAGTTAGAGACCATAGCCACGGGAAGTAGTTCAGCGGTGGGGGTGCTGTGATGTTTCCACTGGTGGGTGGGGGGAGTGGTTTACAGGAATAGACACAAAGAAACTGAATAAAATATGGAATTTAGTTATTTAAGAACCGTCATTCAACATACATTAATTTTATATTGTTGAGGTTGGTTTATACTTCCTCTAAAGTGTGTAAACCATTAGAATGTGTCCATTAGATAGTCCTTAGACTAACTGTAAATCAACCACCCAACCAGTCAAAACAATGACAGATGGTAATGTTACAGACTCTCATTGTGCACAGCATTCACCTTGTTTTACTACTTCCCTCTCTCAGCCTCTTGAAACATCTCACTGGTGTAATGGCTTGTTCTAAAGCGTTACATTTTAAAAATAAATGTAACCTTTATTTAACTAGCATTAAACAGGAACAGGCAAAGCAGAGACACGAATCAAAGTCAGAACATTGACTGATATACAGTGTACAAAACATTAAGGACACCTTCCTAATATTGAGTTGCCCCCCCAGCCTCAATTCGTCTGGGCATGGTGCTGAAAGCATTCCACAGGGAAGCTGGCCCCTGTTGACTCCAATGCTTCCCACAGTTGTGTCAAGTTGGCTGGATGTCCTTTGGATAGTGGATCATTCTTGATACACACGGGAAACTGTTTAGCATAAATAACTTGACACAAACCGGTACACCTCGCATCTGCAACCATACCCTGTTCAAAGGCACTTAAATATTTTGTCTTGCCCATTCACCCTCTGAATGGCACACATACATAATCCATGTCTCAATTGTCTCAAGCCTACACCTGTCTCCTCCCCTTCATCTACACTGATTGAAGTGGATATAACAAGTGATATCAATAAGGGATCATAGCTTTCACCTGGATTGACCTGGTTAGTCTATGTCATGGAAAGAGCAGGTGTCATTAATGTTTTGTACACTCAGTGTTTATAGTCTATAGATATCTAGTAATGAAGCCAAACAACTTGTAGAATTACAGCACTGTTAACTATGGACTCTCATTGAATCCTGCATCTATTTCCTACTGCCTCCACTGTAATTCCCTCTACTGCCTCCACTGTAGTTCCCTCTACTGCCTCCACTGTAATTCCCTCTACTGCCTCCAGTGTAATTCCCTCTACTGCCTCCAGTGTAATTCCCTCTACAGCCTCCACTGTAATTCCCTCTACAGCCTCCACTGTAATTCCTTCTACTGCCTCCACTGTAATTCCCTCTGTGTAAAATAGTTTTCCCTACAAAAAGTGAGTGGAAAAAGGGATGGTATCAGTTTGTAACGAGGTTCGTCTGAGGAAGAAGGAGAGGACCAAGGTGCAGCGTGGTACGTGTTCATGACTTTTAATAACACTGAACACTAGAACAAAAAATAACAAAACCGAACAAACGAAACAGTCCTGTCTGGTGCAGACACAAAACAGAAAACAACTACCCACAAAACACAGGTGGGAAAAGGCTACCTAAGTATGGTTCTCAATCAGAGACAACGATAGACAGCTGCCTCTGATTGAGAACCACACCCGGCCAAACACATAGAAATAGATAACATAGAACAAAAACATAGAATGCCCACCCCAACTCATGCCCACCCAACTTAAATAGTTTCAGTAAAAAAAGTTGAAGGAAAATAGTTTTCCCTCCAGAAAATAAAATAAATATTGTGACATCACCACATGAGAACTCTGAGGACTCAAGGTCTGCTACTGAACTGATTGAGATGATGCAGATTACTAGTGCAGACAGTTGAATGAGGGCCATGCTTTAACACTGGTAGAAAAACAGAACCACATGATCAGTTCAGGGTCAGATAATGCTTAATGCTATGGAGCGCCGATTGGGTCTTAAAGCACGTGGTCAAAACGTGATCTTTTTAATATCACACGTGTAAAGTAAGCAGGTTCATATAACACAGTGTTATATGATTAGAGTTAATGTTACACAAATTCTTATTTTCAATGACGGCCTAGGAACAGTTGGTTAACTGCCTTGTTCAGGGGCAGAACAACAGATTTTTACCTTGTCAGCTCGGGGATTCGATCTAGCAACCTTTCGGTTACAGGTTCAACGCTCTAACAACTAAGCTATCTGCCTCCCCATTATAGGCTCAGGGTTCCACAGTGTTATAGGATTAGGGTTACACAGTGTTATAGGATTAGGGTTACACAGTGTTATAGGATTAGGGTTACACACAGTGTTGTAGGATTAGGGTTACACACAGTGTTATAGGATTAGGGTTCCACAGTGTTATAGGTTTAGGGTTACACATAGTGTTGTAGGATTAGGGTTACACACAGTGTTATAGGTTTAGGGTTACACATAGTGTTGTAGGATTAGGGTTACACATAGTGTTGTAGGATTAGGGTTACACATAGTGTTGTAGGATTAGGGTTACACATAGTGTTGTAGGATTAGGGTTCCACAGTGTTATAGGTTTAGGGTTACACATAGTGTTGTAGGATTAGGGTTACACACAGTGGTGTAGGATTAGGGTTACACCCAGTGTTACAGGATTAGGGTTACACACAGTATTATAGGATTAGGGTTCCACACAGTGTTACAGGATTAAGGTTACACACAGTGTTACAGGATTAGGGTTACACACAGTATTATAGGATTAAGGTTACACACAGTGTTACAGGATTAGGGTTACACAGTGTTATAGGTTTAGGGTTACACATAGGATAACACAGTTAGGCTACCAATGCAGTCAATATCCACCAATCAGCATGTGTTAAATTCCCATGTCCAAATCATCCCAAAATGTCTAAAATTGATTATGTTGCTCAATCAAGTAACTTTAAGATGACTTATTAAAACATGCTTATTTAGGGGATATTGACTTAGGCCTAGGTATGTTTTGTTCCCGAGTGAAGACCCAAGACCCAGCCAGGTGATGACTTGAGGAATACTGACTAACCAGCTGTTATTCATAGATACAGCCAGGTGATGACCTGAGGAATACTGACCAATCAGCTGTTATTCATGGATACAGCCAGGTGATGACCTGAGGAATACTGACCAATCAGCTGTTATTCATAGATACAGCCAGGTGATGACCTGAGGAATACTGACTAATCAGATGTTATTCATAGATACAGCCAGGTGATGACCTGAGGAATACTGACCAATCAGCTGTTATTCATGGATACAGCCAGGTGATGACCTGAGGAATACTGACCAATCAGCTGTTATTCATAGATACAGCCAGGTGATGACCTGAGGAATACTGACTAATCAGATGTTATTCATAGATACAGCCAGGTGATGACCTGAGGAATACTGACTAATCAGCTGTTATTCATAGATACAGCCAGGTGATGACCTGAGGAATACTGACCAATCAGCTGTTATTCATGGATACAGCCAGGTGATGACCTGAGGAATACTGACCAATCAGCTGTTATTCATAGATACAGCCAGGTGATGACCTGTAAATACTCTGCTTTACACCTCTGAAGCCCCCCAGTTATGTGACATACTGTGTGTGTATTAATATTCATTATGCATCCCCATTAGCTCTTGCCAAAGCAGCAGCTAATCTTCCTGGGGTCCTGTTTAAATGAAGGCATTGAATAAAATTTAAAACATTAAAATACATTTTACAACACACCAAATGTGTGCTCTCAGGTCAGCACAAAATCCATATGTACGTGTGTATATAGTGTGTATGTTATCATGTGTATGTGTGTATGCTTGTTTGTACCTGTGTGTGTGTCTCTTCATAGTCCCCACTGTTCCATAAGGTGTATTTTTATATGTTATTTCTATCTAATTCTACTGCCTGCATCAGTCACCTGATGTGGGATAGAGTTCCATGTAGTCATGCCTCTATGTAATACTGTGCGCCTCCAATAGTCTGTTCTGGACTTGGGGACTGTGAAGAGACCTCTTGTGGCATGTTTGTGCGGTATGCATGGGTGTCCGAGCTGTGTAGCAGTAGTTTAAACAGACAGCTTGGTGCATTCAACATGTTAATACTTCTTACAAAAACAAGTAGTGAGGAAGTCAATCTCTCCTCTACTTTGAGCCAAGAGAGATTGACATGCATATTATCAATGTTGGCTCTCAGTGTACATTTAAGGGCCAGCTGTGCTGCCCTGTTCTGAACCAGTTGTAATTGTACATGGCTAAATAAAAGTTGTCAAGTTACATTGTAAGCCCATCATCTCAAAGTATATATGTTTAAAGCCCAATGCTTTACACCTCTGAAGCCATCTCTTGTCATGGTATATTTTCATAGAACTGTACAGCGCAGAGGAGGCTGGGGGGATGAGCTATAGGAGGATGGGCTCATTGTAATGGCTAGAATGGAATTGATGGAACGGAGTCAAACATGTGGTTTCCATACACTTGATGTGTTTTACACCATTCCATTTAAACCATTCCAGGAGTCCATCCTCCTATAGTTCCTACCACCAGCCTCCTCTGGTACAGTGTCATTGAATATCCTTTACTGAATCAAAGTGTATCGATGTGAACAATCCCTCTGTAAATATTGATGTACATGTTTACTTTCTGCATTTCTTTTTACCATTTATGTTGATATTTTTACTGGGAAAAAGGTAGATATTCATAACTATATAGCCTCTATAGCTCATGAAGTATTGTGGGGATACATAGATACATTGTTGTTCACTAGTCCTGTACCTAACTAGTGCATAAATAAAACATGGAATGGAATCCTGAGCGTATCAGTTATCAGTATAATGAAAACATGGACTGGACTTACAGTAATGTTCACTAGTAGGCTACACTACAGTAGTTATTAGTATAATGAAAACATGGACTGGACTTACAGTAATGTTCACTAGTAGGCTACACTACAGTAGTTATTAGTATAATGAAAACATGGACTGGACTTACAGTAATGTTCACTAGTAGGCTACACTACAGTAGTTATCAGTATAATGAAAACATGGACTGGACTTACAGTAATGTTCACTAGTAGGATACACTACAGTAGTTATCAGTATAATGAAAACATGGACTGGACTACAGTAATGTTCACTAGTTGGCTACACTACAGTAGTTATCAGTATAATGAAAACATGGACTGGACTAATGTAATGTTCACTAGTAGGCTACTCTACAGTAGTTATCAGTATAATGAAAACATGGACTGGACTATCAGTAATGTTCACTAGTAGGCTACACTACAGTAGTTATCAGTATAATGAAAACATGGACTGGACTAATGTAATGATCACTAGTAGGCTACTCTACAGTAGTTATCAGTATAATGAAAACATGGACTGGACTATCAGTAATGTTCACTAGTAGGCTACACTACAGTAGTTATCAGTATAATGAAAACATGGACTGGACTAATGTAATGATCACTGTAGACTACACTACAGTAGACACATAAATAAGAGTGTCTTAACAAATCAAGGTATCTGTCCAGCACTGCCTCAATACTGTCATAATATAATGCTGATGGCTGCTGTATTATGCTAGCATGCGGGCTGGGATATGTTCCAGGTAGCTTCCGAGAATAATACTGACGAATATACTGAGACGGTGACTGCGTTTATAAGGAAGTGTATAGGAGATGTTATACCCTGTGTGACTATTAAAACCTATCCTAACCAGAAACCATGGATAGATGGCAGCATTCGAGGAAAACTGAAAGCGCGAACCACCGCATTTAACCATGGCAAGGTGACTGGGAATATGACAGAATAGAATGATAAATCAGTTGATTTAGGATAGACTACTTACAAAGGTACACCATCAGCATGTGATTTAGTTGATCATTTTCTTGTCAATCATTTTTAATGAAATTTTAGTAAACAATTGTAGAGTTGAGTTCGTTTCAGACAGTCTATAGACTGTAGTATACACCGCTCCACCATTTTAGGCCATATTTATCTGACGGAGAACAGTGATTCATCAACCTCACAAGTAGCCTAGTAATTCATTAACACTTGACCCATTTAATCAAGAACAAGTGGTGTTTCAGATCCTCTTGATTTTACAGTTACACTACGAACGTATCAGATCTCACAACGCCTGGAGAAGTATTTATCACGTCAGGAAACCCATTCATGTAACATAGCAATCTTGGTAACGCTTCATTTTAAGGGGTTCATATTATAGTATAAATATATATGTAAAAGTATTGTAATTAATTGTAATAATTCATAGTTACACTGTAATAACAACATGCAACTGGTTATAATTGCAGTCTGTAGGTACAGGGATGTAACAATGAATGCTTCTTACAAGGGTTGTTATGGTGACCATATTACAGCCACACTGGAGGTCACGAGTCATGATGGCAGTCAGAGTCCACGTGATCGTTTAGTCACGGTAATTAGGCTTCTCTAAGCTCTGATGTTGCTAATGGTCATTAGTGGCCTACCAAACTTACTAACTGCCTGGTACTCAGCACTCTATTGTCCCTCTAATCACTCTGACATCAAAGCAAATTTAATCGAAAATCTAAGAAAAAAGCACTTGATGAGCCCATGAGCTCATGTTGCTCAACATTTCTACAGGCTATGAAATTGCGTGAGAAAACAGTGATGTTAAAAAGAGGAGGATCCCATCAGTTTTCTATAGGCTAGGCATACTATATTTATTTCTCAACTTGCGTAATATTAGGCACATTGCTTCACTTTAACACAGGAGTATAGTCTACCTGGCTGGCAAGAAAATGAACCGCGTCCTCCATTCGCTATTTCAGTGCATAGATGACATGTGTTGTTTTTCCCCGCCCCTGTTTGAGACAGGTGCATGATAATGGTCCATTCTAATTCAAAACAAATTTCACACATATTTTTTGTATATGTAAAGACAATATTAAATCAAAAATATCAAACCAAATTTTTCCACAATGGATTGAATCTTGTTTTTTCTCATCAATCTACACACAATACCCATAATGCTTTTGGTGTATATTCTTATGTCTAGTCATGCGCTAAAAACAGATATGCTACATTATCATCGGTCAATAAGTTACGGACAAAACCACAACCACTGGCCAGAGCTTATGGATTAAATTCACGCTTTCCTTTGGAAGCCAATAAAGAATGCATGTTCAGTTTAATTTAGCATCCTTCATCTAGAGTGTGAAAAACATACCTGACTTTCAAAACATGGTAGGCTGTGTAAGTGTGAACACCACCCACACGCTCCTGCAGCGCAGTTTAAAGGGATAGTTCGTCCAAATTACAAACTGACACATTGGTTTCCTTACCTTGTAGTGTAACAGACTAGATTTAAAGGGATAGTTTGTCCAAATTCACAGGCATTCCTGTTATCACCCCTTTAATCCACTGCTTCCCTGCTTGATCATTCCGGCTGCTCGACACCACCTTACACTTCCCCATTTGCTTCACTCTGAGAGCTTTTTACTTCTGCGCCATGTTCGGAGGTAGAAAGTGCCGAGGAAGGGCAAGATAAGACGTGAGGGGAGCATGGAGGTGAGGAGGAGCATAAAGTGGTTCTGAAGTTTAGGGAGGAGGGGGGAGTAGGGGCGATGAGTCTGATAAGGTTGACGGCTGTGATAAAAGAGTTGATTGGGGAAGTTGTCAAGCAACTAGCAACAAGGAGTGGAGTTTGGGTAGATAGCCCATCTACACTTCAAGGACAAGGTACTGCCAAATAAAGTAACCATAGGGTATATGAGTTATTATGTGAAGGCTTATGTACCGAAGCCTTTAAGACGTTATAAATGCCAGAGGTTGAGGCATTTGGCAACAGCCTGTAAAGAGAAAAAGAGATGTGCCAGGTGTGGAGGGGAGAATGAGTATGGGAAATGTGGGGATCGTGTACAACCAAAGTGCTGCAGCTGTGGGGGTGCTCATAGTGTGAGATATAGTGGATGTGAGGCTATGAAGAAGGCAGTGGAGGTGCAACAAGTGAGAGTGGAGTGAAGGGTGTCTTATACGGAGGCAGTGAGGATGGTCCAGGCCCAGAGAGATACAGGTTCAAGAGAGAGATGGGTAGGAGCATCTAGACCGGGGATTACGGGGCAGGTGGGTGGCGATATGGTATACATAGATAAGAGAAAGCTGGTGACGTTCATAGCAGGAGCTATCAACAGCACTGCTGAAGTAAAGTCTAAAACGGAGAAGATTAAGCTCATAGTGAAAGCTGCTGGGAGACATCTGAGTATGACAGGGTTGACATGGGAAGAGGTTCAAGATGACTTCAATCAGCCGAGGGTGGAGTCAAGTATTACTGGATCTTAGTTATGGTGGTAATACTACAATGGAGCCTGTTGGCTAATGGGCAGGAGTTCATGCAGTTCATTGTGGATATGCCAGCTAAGGCTGATGTGATTTGTGTGCAGGAAACATGTCTCAAACCGAATGTGTAGTTAAAATACAGGGATATGTAGTGGTTCGTAGGGACAGAGATGTAGTGGGAGGGGGGGATGTGCCACTTTCATGAAGCAAGGACTTCCCTACAGGATGCTAGGCAGAGGTATTAAACAGGAATATGTGGTGGTGGAGGTTTGGTTGAGAGGAGGGATGATAGTGGTAGTGAACTACTATAATCTGTGTCAGGTATTGGACCTAGAAGTGCTGGAGAGGGTGGAGGGCCAGGATAGAAGTAAGGTCATGTGGTGCGGGGATTTTAATGCCCACCACAGCAAGCTCTGGGGGGGAAACGGATGGATGAAAATGGACAAGTGATGGAAAATCTGAATGGAAATGAAAGATCTGAAGGGCCTGACTGATGGCTGAGGGACCAGGATGGATGCAGCCACAGGGAAAGAGTTTGCCTTGGACCTCACTCTGGTATCTAGTGCGATGGCAGGAATCTGTGAGTGGGAGGTATGGGAGGAGTCGACAGTAGGGAGTGATCATTACTCCATAGTATGCACAGTAGGCCGGAGGGAGGAGGAGGTGTCAGTGGATGGAGGAGGCAGGTGTCAGTGGATGGAGTAGGCAGGTGTCAGTGGATGGAGTAGGCAGGTGTCAGTGGATGGAGTAGGCAGGTGTCAGTGGATGGAGTAGGCAGGTGTCAGTGGATGGAGTAGGCAGGTGTCAGTGGATGGAGTAGGCAGGTGTCAGTGGATGGAGTAGGCAGGTGTCAGTGGATGGAGGAGGCAGGTGGGTGTTTTAGAAGAGCAAAGTGGGATCCGTTTCAGGAGCTGAGTGAGCAGGTGATGGCTCAGGTGGATATGAGAGGGGAAGTGGATAGTATGAATAACTGGGTGAGCCCAGTGTTAGTGGGGGCAGCTACTGAGGCTATACCTAAGAGTTCAGGGAGGAGGAGGAAAGCAGTCCCGTGGTGGACGGAGGAGTGTGGGGCAGCGGTGAGGAGTAGGAACAGGGCATTTAGAGTACTAAAAAGAATGCATAACTTCCAACATCTGATTCAGCATAAACAGGCCCAGGCCCTAGTGAGAACTATCCATCAGTCTGATTCAGTATAAACAGGCCCAGGCCCTAGTGAGGAGAACTATCCGTCAGTCTGATTCAGTATAAACAGGCCCTGGTGAGGAGAACTATCCATCAGTCTGATTCAGTATAAACAGGCCCAGGCCCTGGTGAGGAGAACTATCCATCAGTCTGATTCAGTATAAACAGGCCCAGGCCCTGGTGAGGAGAACAATTCATCAGTCTGATTCAGTATAAACAGGCCCAGGCCCTAGTGAGGAGAACTATCCATCAGTCTGATTCAGTATAAACAGGCCCAGGCCCTGGTGAGGAGAACTATCCATCAGTCTGATTCAGTATAAACAGGCCCTGGTGAGGAGAACTATCCATCAGTCTGATTCAGTATAAACAGGCCCAGGCCCTGGTGAGGAGAACTATCCATCAGTCTGATTCAATATAAACAGGCCCAGGCCCTGGTGAGGAGAACTATCCGTCAGTCTGATTCAGTATAAACAGGCCCAGGCCCTGGTGAGGAGAACTATCCATCAGTCTGATTCAGTATAAACAGGCCCAGGCCCTAGTGAGGAGAACTATCCGTAAGGCAAAGAGGTCATGTTGGCTTCGTTTCTGTGACACAATTGGAAGGGCGACACCTGTGGGAGAAGTGTGGGGGATGATTAAGAGGATGAGTGGGTTCAGAGGGGAGTGGGATTATCCAGTGTTGATGAGTTGGAAGGATGTGGTAGTAACAGATGAGGACAAGGCAGAGATGATGGCTGAAGCGTTTGTCCAAGTGCATAGCTCTGCAAATTTGTCACAGGAGGGGCAGAGGGGGAGAGAGAGAATGAGAGAGGAGCATCCTAGAGTGCTGGATAGTAGGGAGGATGTAAATGATGTGTTGAATGCCCCATTTACCATGGCAGAGATGAAAAGGGCAATAGGTACGGCTGGGTTAACTTCACCTGGGAAAGATGAGGTGTGCTATGTTATGTTGGCCCATCTTAGTGATGAGGCACTGGATAAGGTATTGGTGTTGTACAACAGAGTGTGGGAGGAGGATGAAACTACCAGGCAGCTGGAAGGAGGCAGTAATGGTACCAATCCAGAAGCCAGGGAAGGACCCAAACGAGGCCAACAAGCTAATGGCCAATAGCCTTAACATCACATGTATGTAAGATTATGGAGCGTATGATAACGGAGAGGCTAACTTACTTCCTGGAGAGCAGGGGGCTAGTATCGCCACATCAGACTGGGTTCAGGAAGGGTAGGGGAACAATGGACCCAGTGTTCTGCTTAGAAGCAGAGGTCAGGAAGGCTCAGGTGAACAAGGAGACTGTTGTAGCTGTATATTTTGATGTGGAGAAGGAATATGATATGATGTGGAAGGAAGGGGTTGTTAATCAAGCTTGATATTATGGGAGTAGGAGGAAGAACGTACAACTGGATAAAGGATTTCCTGTTTGGAAGGTCTATCCAGGTGAGTGTGTGGAAGTCTCTATCAGGCAGCTGGTGGATAATGGTATACCACAGGGGAGCGTGATTAGTCCTCTGTTCTCAATCACAATCAATGATGTTAACTCTCAGGGACAGATGGATATTGGGAGGTCGTTATTTGCAGATGATGGGGCCTTATGGAAGAGGGGAAGAAATGTAACATACATAGTCAGGAAGGTACAGGAAGCAATAGATGAGGTAGAGCGTTGGACATTAAGGTGGGGATTCAGGTTCTCTGTAGTTAAAACTCAGACAGTGTTCTTTACCAGGAGGAAGGTGGGAGATGAGGTATGCTTGAGGTTATATGGGAGAAACTTGGAGAGGGTGGGGGCTTTCAGGTTGCTTGGGGTGTACTTTGACACTAGACTGACCTGGGCAGAACACATTGAGAGTTGTGGGAAAGTGTAAGAAGGTACTAAATGTGATGCGCTGTCTGACGGGAAGGAGTGGGGGGCTGGGCGTGCCTCATTGAAGACCATGTATGTTGCATTGATCTGATCTGTAATAGACTATGGCAGTATAGCGTATGGTTCGGCAGTCCCGACATCATTGGAAAAGCTAGATGTCATAGAGGGACAAGGACTCAGAATATGGACTGGGGCGTTTTGGGCGTCCCCAGTGGCTGCACTACAGGTGGAGATGGGGGAAATGCCATTGCAGATTATGAGACAGCAGCTGGCAATGAATTATTGGGTCAACCTACAGGGACATCTCTTCCTGCTAAAGGGATTTTACAGGCATGCTGGGAACATGAGCGAAGACAGAACACGAGCTTTGGGTGGGTGGATAATACCCAGGCAAAAGAGATGGGAATGTACAAATAAAGGTTAAATTAAAACATAAAATAATAATAATTATGGAAGGGAGTTTAGTCCAACGGTAGCTATTCCTGTAAATCCACCATGGCTACTCCCACCTCCAGTAGTTGATCTAGAAGTGTTGGAGAGACTACAGGAAGATAGGGAGGGTGTTGATCCATCTGATTGGTTTAAGAAACGTCTTGATACGTGCTACAAACCCATGGCTGGAGTAAACAAATGGGTAAACAGATCATATTTACATGGGTCCCAGCTCATGTGGGAGTGGAGGGGAACGAGGCAGTTGATGTACTGGTTAAACAAGCACTAAGTCGTGGGGATGTTGATGTGGTAGTTTCCATGAGCAAGGCAGAGGCAAAAAGCATGACACGGACAGTGATGGTGGAGAAATGGCAGGAGCAGTTGAATAGAGATACTAAGGGCAGGCATTTATTTCAAATACAGAGGAAAGTTAGGGAAGGGAGAACTGCAGGAAGGGACAGAAGAGAGGAGGCTATATTTACAAGATTAAGGGTGGGACACAGCCAGTTGAATAAGACCTTACATGTGATAGGAAAGCTTCCAACAGGAAAATGTGAGTATTGCCAGGAAACAGAGACAGTGGAGCATGTATTGATACAGTGTAGGCAGTATTGGAGGGAAAGAGAGAGGATGAGATCTAGTATGAGGGAGAAGGGGGATACAGGAAATTAGTTTAAAGAGTACATTGAGTAGAACGTCATTAGATATAGTCTCAAATATTTTGTTATCTTTTTTTTAAGAGCAACGGGGCTGGCAGGTAGGATTTAGTTGCTCCCTGTCTCTGGCCCACACTCCAGTACAGTAGGTGCCGGTAATGCACCCTAACGTTGGATGCCAACGGCTGATAAACCCCACCGAAGAAGAGGTTCAGCTGGTGCCTAGCCAAACTCGGCTAGTCGAACGGAACGAGTGCGCTCGTATAGTGTCTTAAAAAAGACCTTCGCTTGAAAACCGAGAAGTCATGTTTGTCCATTTTGTGACGCCGTAACCTGTACTTTCTCAAAATAGTCAGAAATTAATCTAACATAACTCAAGAAATCTGTCATTCATTTTGATGTTTTTGCGCAATTTTACATCTAACTAAGATGTATAGTGCAGTACTATTCAATGAAAAAAAGTGTATGAAAACGAATCGTCTCTAGTTGGACGACAACAAAGAGCTTATTGTAGATTCCTACTGTTGACCAATCACCGAGAAAGGGGTGTGTTTTGTGTGCCCGAACATCCGAGAAACCCTCGCCGACGTCCAAAACGTCAGAAAATGTCGTCATAATATATGCACGAACTTTTCCGAACTGTTTCGGCTGGGAAGCGTGCGGACGCCTTAGTTATTATTATTATAGGCTATGGTCAGCCGTGAAAATTGGTCTTGTCTCTACTCTGATCCATCATGTGAGTCTGCTCTGCTGTAAGTCATTTGCACTGGCATTGAAATCTACATTCAGTTTGAATTCCTTACGTTTTGGAATTGTAGGCTTCGATGTGTTTTCCCCCATGACTAAATTACCCAGTGTCGATTTCTCTCTCTCAATTTCACTCACTTCCATGCTGTGCATTTCGCATAGGCCAGTGGTATACCACGACAATCTCTGTAGTTGTTTTCCTACATTTCCATGCAGCCCATCCATAGTACTCGATATTTAAATACTTGTATAAATATTTTTCTCACTTTTTTTAAAGAACTGCACATTTGGTGACACTTGCAAAATTGAGCCCGGTATATCGAGTGCACGCATGACACGCCGGGGTAGGTTACTGGGCGGTCAGTAGAACGAGCGCACCCAGATTGAAAGACCAGCCCTCAACCGAGTGTAGGCTACTGCTACGCGTAGATTATAATGGTCAATCGTGAGAATGGATCTTGTCTCTAAACCCAAAGTCAAATCCGCAATTTGGGTGCATTTTGGTTTTAAGCCAAACGAGAAAGGAGAGCCTCAGAATATTGATGAGGCGGTTTGTCGGTTATGCCGGAGGATTGTTTTTGTCAAAGGAGGAAACACGAGTAATCTAAGACATCACCTGCGACTACGACACCCAGATATATTTTCTGAGTTTATATCGGCAACGTCTGGGCATGGGTACTATTTTGAGCCATCAGGTGAGTCTACATTCAAACGTTTTTAGAATTGTAGCCTATGCTTTTTTTTTTGACATATTATTGTCGATTTTTTTTTCTATCTTTCACTCGCTGTCATGCATGATGTGCATTATATACAACTCAATACTTGAAGATGATTTGCTAACGGACCAAACGCCTGAATATGATTGGTCAACCAGCGATGTCAGTCAAACTCTGTCCTCGATGAGAAAGAAGTATCGGATATCGCCATTAAGGGTCACTGATATCGTACACATTAACTTGTTGTTCGTCGGATATGTTGCTGAATTTGTTGGCAATTAAGTAAAATATACAGACGCGGTGTATTCTGTAAACATTCTAAATTGGTTACTATTGTGTGTAAATCGATAACCGTTTAGAATTTCATCATCGGGAGACCTAATCTTTAGGCTATATCGAGGTATCCAGGTAAACGTATTTCACTGTGCCAACTAGCACATTTGAGCCATTGAATGATGGATCTAGTCTCAAAGAAACGAGCTACATCCACAGTCTGGGTTCATTTTGGTGTTAAACCAAATGATAAAGGGGAGCCTGAAAATAAGGAGGAGGCCATTTGTCGGTTGTGCCGAAGGATAGTTCCGTGCAAAACTGGGAGCCCGACCAACCTGAGATCACATTTAAGGGTTCACCACCCTGATGTGTTTTATCAACTCATGTATGGTGATGGTGGTGTTGGAGCCTCCATGCGTCAATCATCAGGTGTGTAATACGCAAGTTATTTGCACCGTGTGTGTGTTGGGAATTGACAAGGACCTCACCATACCATATCATCACTATACATAGGTGCCAATACGATATGTATTGCGGTTCAATGTCCAAACATATTGCTCACTGTCTGCTGCAGAGGGGCAAGAGAGAGCCATGAACATGAGTTTTGATCAGTCATGGAAAGTCCTGAAATAAATAAGCGCTGATGTTGTTTTTGCAACCAACAAAAAATAAACATGGAGAACAAGCTATGAAGAAATAATACTGGAGTTTTGGTGCAGGTACAACTGACTAGCACAAAAAAATATTGCGATATTGTTTAAAAAAAATGTTTGCGATATATCGTCAAATAATATCTCTATGTAACTGTATATATTTCCCCCCCATAGTGTGTGTGAAAGGGGCTGCAGTCTGCTTGCTCATATTCTATTTCTGAGGGAAGAGAACAGAGGTGTCCTGCTGCCAGGCTAATTCCGGTGTGCATTTTCCTCCATCCACTGTCCAGACAGCTTCTACTAATTTCCTCTCCACCTCTACCCAGGTTCAGAGCAGAGTCACCACTACAACAACGACAACGGCTCCCAAGGCAACTTCGGCAGTGGCCATGGTAGCTTCGGCGGTGGCCATGGTAACTTCGGTGGTGGCCACGGTAATGACAGACCGCTTCACTTCATCCCAGACACGGTGGTCTGCGGTGAGCCATGGTTGGAGGGCGGTGACCCCCGTGCGGTGGGCTCCATCCCCCCGTGCCTCAGCCTGCGGAGGTGGGGAAGTGGGCCTGTGCCTGGGGGGTCAGCGGAGGAGGAAGAGGCGGGGGTGTTTGCCAAGACCCTGTCACTGCATCAGGGGTGGACGTTTGGACCTTTCGTAGGAGAGTTGACCCGCGGCCCTCTGAGTTGCCTCAAATACGCCTGGGCTGTGAGTATGAACCGATAGATATTAGCCTGGGCTGTGAGTATGAACGGATAGATATTAGCCTGGGCTGTGAGTATGAATGGATAGATATTAGCCTGGGCTGTGAGTATGAACCGATAGATATTAGCCTGGGCTGTGAGTATGAATGGATAGATATTAGCCTGGGCTGTGAGTATGAACGGATAGATATTAGACTGGGCTGTGAGTATGAACGGATAGATATTAGCCTGGGCTGTGAGTATGAATAGATAGATATTAGCCTGGGCTGTGAGTATGAATAGATAGATATTAGCCTGGGCTGTGAGTATGAACCGATAGATATTAGCCTGGGCTGTGAGTATGAACCGATAGATATTAGCTTGGGCTGTGAGTATGAATGGATAGATATTAGCCTGGGCTGTGAGTATGAATGGATAGATATTAGCCTGGGCTGTGAGTATGAACGGATAGATATTAGCCTGGGCTGTGAGTATGAACGGATAGATATTAGCCTGGGCTGTGAGTATGAACGGATAGATATTAGCCTGGGCTGTGAGTATGAACGGATAGATATTAGCCTGGGCTGTGAGTATGAACCGATAGATATTAGCCTGGGCTGTGAGTATGAACCGATAGATATTAGCCTGGGCTGTGAGTATGAACGGATAGATATTAGCCTGGGCTGTGAGTATGAACCGATAGATATTAGCCTGGGCTGTGAGTATGAACCGCTGCTCGACTGAGGGACCTTACATATATTTATGTGTGGGGTACAGAGATGAGGTAGTCATTCCAAAATCATGTTGAACATTTATTGCACACAGTGAGTCCATGCAGCTTATTATGTGACTTGTTAAGCACATTTGTACTCCTGAATTGTAGGCTTGCCATACAGCTGTAATTTGTAAAAAGGTCTAAACATAATTCCACTTTGACATTATGGGGTGTTGTGTGTCGGCCAGTGACACAACATCTCCATTTAATCCATTTTAAATTCAGGCTGTAACAACATTTTGAAAATGTCAACGTGTGTGAATAGTTTCTGAAAGCGTTGGAAGCTGTGTAACAGAATTATTATTATTTTCTTTACAATATTTAACTAGGCAAGTCAGTTAAGAACAAATTCTTAATTACAATGACGGCCTAGGAACAGTGGGTTAACTGCCTTGTTCAGGGGCAGAACGACAGATTTTTACCTTGTCAGCTTGGGGATTCGATCCAGCAACCAAATGACGTTGGCGGCGGCTTATGGTAGAGAAATTAACATTAAATTATCTGGCAACAGCTCTGCTGGACATTCCAGCAGTCAGCATGCCAATTGCACGTTCCGTCACCTTGACAGCTGTGGCATTGTATTGTGACAACTGCAAATTGTAGTGGCATTTTATTGTCCCCAGCACAAGCTGCACCTGTGTAGTGATCATGTTGTTTAATTAGCTTCTTGATATGCCAGACCTGTCAGCTGCATGGATTATATTGGAAAAGGAGAAATACTTGCTAACAGGGATGTAAACACATTTCTGCACACATTTTTTTGAAATAAGCTTTTTGTGAGTATGGAACATTTCTGAGATCTATTATTTCAGCTCATGAAACATGGGACCAACACATGTTTATTTATATTTTTGTTCAGTATGGTCTTGATAAAGGCTGACCCATACACTGTAAACTACATGCAAATGTAGTCAGTTTGGTCTACAAATCAGCTAATAGTTGAATCTCTTCTCTTGTTCCCAGATCAAAGAAAATGATTCCTACTACTTCGTAGATGCCTCGGATGAAAACAAATCAAACTGGATGAGGTGAGAAGTTATGTTTGAAACAATGATGTCTGCATTTAGTCTTTCAGGTTGTTAGCGATCTGTTTAACCTTTTTCAATTCCAACATGTATTCCTTTAGTGATCTTATTAGTTAACCCAATGATTATAACAGTGTCATTTATTTAGTCATTTATGTTTCTAATGTCCGAACAGACATCCCTACTTCATATTTATCTCATATCTATGTGAATATCATCTTTAGTCAAGATATACATTTAGGGCTTGTTTCCAGGACAGAGACTAAGCCTAGTCCTGGACTAAAAAGCAAGATCAATGGAGATTCTCCATTGAGAATAATTTTTAGTCCAGGATTAGACTTAATCTATGTCTGGGCAAACTGCTCCATTGGCTATGCAATGTTAATTTCACTGCATTGTCATGTCTCTCATCCCTGTTCAGGTATGTAGCGTGTGCTGCCTGCGAGGAAGAACACAACCTGACGGTGTTCCAGTACCGCGGTCAGATCTTCTACAGGGTCTCCCAGCCCATCCCTGAGGGGACAGAACTCAAGGTCTGGATTGGCCAGGAGTACGCTGCCATGCTGGGTCTAGGGATCGGTACGTTTGGTGATTGGGAGTTGCAACGGAATTAACGTTATTAGGTGTTTTACTTGATAACAATTGGAGCTTCCTAGTATTCATCCCATGTGACGGAAAAGTACGTTTTTGGGTAATAATTATGGAATTACGCTGTTATCTTGTAGGAAAAGGGAGCTGATCAGGGAGCTGCAAAATAAAGCATTACCTATATTTTGACTCACACGAACACTGTTATTAAACACAATATTCGCTCTCTTACTGTCTCTCACAGGTGAGAACATCAAGTGTGAATTCGGGGACAAGGAAATCCTACTGCGGATCTTCCGTGACATCCAGGTCGTGCCAGTGGGCGGAACTAGCAGTCTCCCAGACACCAATGGCTCTTACAGCTGGTCAGACAACAGCCAATCAGGGAGCCCCCTGCCAGTCATCAGTGATGTCAGTAGCGGGTTACAGACTGATACCACTGACCCCACCCCTGTCCTCAACCCACCTCAAAACACCAATCAGACGGGACTGGCAACAACCGTGAAGTACGACTTTGTGAAGGGTGCTGAGATACTGTTGAGCCCTTCTCAGCCCAACAGCCCCGTATGGGAGTTCTTTGGGTTTAAGCCGGACCCCAACGGCCAACCGCTGGACAAGGACAAAGTCATGTGCAAGCTGTGTGGTCAACACGTGGACTACAGTGCTACTGTCACCCACCTGGAGAACCACCTGGTCCAGATGCACCATATGAAGCGCCGGGACGTCATCAAGGATGGCAACAAGCCCTGGGTTTCGTCCTCGCGCTTCAGGCCTTACCACACTACGGGCGGCAGAGCACCTCGTTCTAGCAGCCCCTCAACCCACAAAACCACCAACAACAACTACAGTAATGAGGACTGGACTTGGAGTGGGAACGGCAGTTCAGCAGTGACCGATACTATAACAGCGGGTTCGACCGCTACACCGGGACAGAGAACGCTCTCTAACTTCCTGACCAATCAAACCACCACAGCCATCACTAACTTCCTCATCAAAGACTTGTTACCCCCAGATACAGTGGAGGGGGAGGGCTTCAAGCAGCTGATCCAGACCCTGCTGCCATCCTGCAAGGAGATTCCTTCAGCTTCTCTACTGGAGGAGGTGCTGAGGGACGTCCACACCAAGGGAAGAAAGAACTGGGCCAAGCTGCTGACCAACCGCACTGGGTTTAATGAGGAAGACACTTCCAAGCCTAATATTCCAGTTCAATTCAAACCCAGCTCCTCAACAAGACAAGCTGCCTGTTTCCACTCACAGACCCAGAACCAAGTATCTCACCACGTAGCTGTTAGTGCTGATGTGTGGTGTCATGACTGGCAGGGAGACCAGGAGAGATACGCCACCCTGTGGGCCCATTTCATCAACGCTGACTTCACTTCCCATAACCTGGCTTTGGCCACGCAGCGTCTGGGTGAGACGGGAACTGGGGATATGGATCTGAGCATGGTCGAGGCTACAGTGAGGTCCATGGCTCAGGAGTGGGACATCTCTCAGCCCAGTTTCATCCTGCTTGGGGGCGAAGAGATGGAAAAGACGAAGGTAGGTGCGAAGAAGAGAGAGAGAAGTGGAGAAGGGGTTGGTGAAGGTGCCCGTCACCACCACCCGAACTCCACCACATTCCTGGAGATGGAGGACTCCATATCCTCTGATGATCTCTCAGGTCTGGAACGAGCGATCGAACGTGCCAACTCCACCAGCGAGGAGTCCCACTCTCCACCCATACCCTGTTTCTTCACAGCTGTTCAGAGCTGCATAGAGGAAGTCATGGGTCATTCCATCATCTCAAAGAGCCTCAGTGTATTCCAACATCTTCTCTACAGCCTCTTCTCCCTCCATGATAAAGACATGGTAACTCTTCACCCAGCCAGGAAACTGATCTTAGACCTACAGAAGCAGGAGACGGCTGAGCTGAAGGCTTGGGCCTATGGGAAACCAGGCTGGAATGGGCTTTACAGTGTGGTTAAGACACTTCTCCGCTATCAAAACATGATCTCTGAGACACTAAAACAAATAGACAGTGAGATCCAAACTGGACAAGACACAGGAAGTCCCACTGACTTGGATTCAGGGGAGACTGCCGCTTTGAAAACCGCTGACAAACATGGCACAAACTCCACTTCCGCTGCCTGTGCTAACTCTGACCCCACCGACAACTCCAGCTCACCGGTACCCGTCCCTCCCAAACGATCTGACTGGAAGGTGTTGGAGGATCTCTCCTCCATGCTGAAACCCCTAGACGTGGCCTGCCGTACCCTGGCCAAGGAACCGTTCCCCAGGCTCTCGCTGGTCAAGCCCATCCTCACCGGCCTGCTCGACCGACATTTCGCCCCCCACCCCCGCCATCGCAACGACTCCACCATCTTGAAGGAACTCAAAAAGAAGATAAGGTGGGGCCTTTCCCGCCGGTACAACGACCCCCAGATCAACCAGCTATTGTGTGTAGCGTGCGCCCTGGACCCCCAGTTTCACGGCCTGGGCTTCATGGACGTCAGAGAGCAGGCGACCACCTTCGCCTGGCTGAAGAAAGAAGCGGTCCGGATGGTAGAGGAGGACCGGAGGAGGGCCGAGGCAGCGTCTCCAGGGGGCAGGAAGAGGAAGAAGAGGGGATCCTCCTCGACCACCT
This sequence comes from Salvelinus fontinalis, assembly GCF_029448725.1. Taxonomy (NCBI): domain Eukaryota; kingdom Metazoa; phylum Chordata; class Actinopteri; order Salmoniformes; family Salmonidae; genus Salvelinus; species Salvelinus fontinalis. The sequence goes on from NW_026600905.1 coordinate 79,705, forward strand.
CATCAGGAGAGATGGAGGGAGACGTCCTGAGAAGAAGCAAAAGGCTGAAGGAGATCACCCCGGTCAGTTTCAAAGAGAGAACAGAGAGTGATTCAGACGAGGAAGCCACCGGTAGCTCTGTGAACGACGACAGTGAGAGTGATAACATGGAGCCGAAACTGGAGCCCACCTCCCAGCAGACCGGCATGGAGTTCCTTCTAGGGGACCTATTCGGCTCCCAGTCCCAGAACAAGCAGCCCTCAGTGGAAGAGACAGTGGACATTGAGCTGTCTGTCTTCAGAGCAGAGAAGGGGGCCACCCTGGGCGTGGAGCCTTTACAGTGGTGGAAAGCTAGATCAGGACAGCTCCCCCTGCTGGCCAAAGTGGCACGTGCCTACCTGGCTGCGCCGGCTGTCGCAGGCAGTGCCGTCCAGATGTTCCTGCAGGATGGAGGAGGGGTGATACAGAGGAAGAGAACCAATATTCCTCCAGAGGGCCTTGACCAGATGCTGTTTCTGCACCATAACGGTCTGACCGCGACCACACAGGGTTACACAACGGTCTGAAAGGATGAACACAACTTGCTGACTGTCACTCAATACATAGACTTAACTATGGGGCCTCTCTCTCTCCAAGTTGATGAGATGGACTTTGTGAAGACTATCACTCAATCTCTGAAACATGAAAGACTTTCCTTTCTTGGTTAAAATGTTGGACTGTTAAACATGTTACTGTTGTGTGTTTTCAGTATGTAGAGAGAAGTCCCTTTTCGGTTAGTGCCTTATCATTCTTTGAACTGTTAGCATAACTGCTGTACACATGTATTGTTTAAGTTTTAAAAACGGTTTTACTGTATGCATATACTGTTGTTTAAGCTAGTTTACTGTCCGAAGTCTGATGGGACTCTTACTTCTGAACCTATTCATTTCAGTTCTAGGAAAACTCTAGATTTATATTTTTTACATTTCAGAATTTTATATATACATAATTGGTTAACCAACAAGGTTGAATTTTCATAGTGTCTGTAGGATTAATTTACTTCTCTGAGAAAAACACTATATAAAATATATTGCAGCTGAAACAATTGAAGATTTATTGGTTTTGTGGAGGAAATCAGACACAGTGGATTATGGCAAAGCTGTAGATCTAACAAGAAATTGAACATGTAACTTTTATAGTCTTAACTGTTTAATCAAATGTTCCGAGGCTTAAATGTTAGAATAGTGAACCAACACATTTGTAATCCTAAACGTGTTCACATAATCAGTTCTTCATCCTGTACAAGGCTTTGTGTTTGCATGTTAGAATGACTGTTCTTTATGAAAGAAACTTGAAGTATATCTGATCAGTTTGTATGGTCATACAAATAGCATTTATCCCTGTACATTCTTACTGTCAATGGCTTTTGGGTATTTGTAAGTAAACTTTGTTTTAGAGAGATGTTTCAATGGGTCTTTTCATTGACACTCATATCAGGGTTTACTTCAGCCAACTGTTAGCATGGAGGAGGAGTAGCTATGGGTGAATTCATTCGTTAAACGCTGTAGAAAAACATTTTGCAACTAAAAGGGTTCGTCCCTGTTTTATATATAATTTATTTAACAAAAAACCATTTGCTTCTGTTTGGTCTTCACCTGGGAGTTACTGGTGATGTCATAGTTGTGATGTCATTGCTGAGGTGACTGGTGCTGCTACTATGTGTTTAGCTGCTACAGGTGAGACTTGTCAGGGATTTACTAGTGTTACTATGGGTTTGGATACTATACTGGTGCTATGGGTGTTGCTGTGGATGATACCACAGCCATGTAAACTAGTCACAGAGGATGTTGTTTCACTGTTTGGCCTGTAGATGGTGCTGTGACTCTACCAGGAGTTGTGAACCTCACTACAGGTACTTGGAACAAGGTCAGAGGCTGTCCCACTCCCTGGTTGGCTACAATCATAAAAACAGACCTGGGACTTGTTCTTCCTGCTGACACACTGCATTCTAACAACAGTTCCTAGACCTGTTCTTGCTGCTACAGCACTCCCTGGCCCTGACAAGCTGCAGTCTAACAACTGGTCCTATGATACAGCACTCCCCGGCCCGGTCACAAGCTGTGGTTTAACAACTGGTCCTATACCTGTTTTCCCTGCTACAACACTCCCTGACACAAGCTGGTGTCTGACGTGTACTACTAGACACTGACACGTAGTTTATAAGACGGGAACACGTTTTCTTCTTTCAACACCAAACTCTGCTCTGACTTCTTCATTGTGATCCTCCTTTTCTGCTGGAACTGTCTGTGTCTCTGACTCCGTTTCTCCGTGTCACAGCTGTGGTTATCCAGTTGGTTCAGACCTGTAAAACTAACCCGACACAGGTCAGCTGAACGAAGGCGGTTTGGCCTGTCCTAGTCTTTGCCTCCAATCCAGATGACAGTTAAACTTTGACCTTGACCCCGGGGTGGGGTGGGTGGACGGTTCGACGCCGTGCTCAACATTAAGGTGAACAGTGAGGTGTGCCTGCGGGCGTTCACCACGGAGACATGGAACACTTGTGGCGCGTCTTCCTGGACTTGGGCTCTGTAACGTGGGTACGGCGATGGAGGGTGAGGCGGTCGGGCTGGAGGAATCCCTTGCCGCGGTCGGGATAGACGTAGGGCGTATCCTCTGAGTGGAGCTTCAGGTGATGGGGTGTCTTGTTGCAGTCCTCAAAGGTGTGGTCACGGTCCTCCATGTGGTGGACCTAATACAGGGAACAATGTTTTTGAGTTTCTCACGGCGCCCATTTAGCTATTCTCATCGCCAGTTCTTTTATACGGCAATATTTTTTTAAAGAATTTCAAAAACAACCATTCTCAAAGCATACCTATAGTATACCTTTGTGTGTAGTATTGTTTAGAGTAATTACAGGAGTCCGCATCTCTCCTACACTTCCTCAACCCCTTATGAACAGCGTTTCCTACCTATATGTATACTGACAGCAAAACCAGGGACCAGTCCTCTCAACCTAACTTGACTGACCTTGTGGTTATGCAGAATCCTTGCTGTCCTGAAGGCCTTGAGACACTTCACACACAGGAAGGGCCTTGTCACCAGCTGATGACTCGGATCATACACTGTTCTGAAGCTCCCCCCGTGGGGACACGGGCGAGGTTGCTCACTCAGGTGGCCCAGGGCGTGCGCCTTCATCATACCGGCGGTCGCAAACGTCTTCTCACAGTACGGGCACGGAAACGGCTGCTCTCCCGTGTGCTTGCATCCGTCGGAACGGAAGAAGGTGCGCGGGCAGGCGGAGCCCCACCCCCCTTGGTGTAGTAGTTTGTCAGATTCCTGTCGGCCAAATAAAAGTGATAGAATGGGTAGGTTGGCACTCAAAGTAGCTAGTTCCAAAGAGCTCACTCTTACCACAAGCTGAAATCATGTTTTGCTACGTCTACCCAGTACCTACCTGTCTGTGGAAGGTCTTGTTGCAGTCGGAGCAGGAGTAAGGCTTCTCTCCCGTGTGGACAGTAGGTGCATCAGCATCATCCTGCTGTCCTGAACAGACTGCATGTGTGGTGGAGGCTTGATCCACTGCCTCAGTATGGTGGATCTGGGTCTGCTTTGGTATCGCTGTGGTCTACATGTGACCTGTTGTTGTTGGGGAAGTAAGGCAAGTGTCAACATTGGCAATAACTTGAACCGATTTTTATCTCCTGACTTGTTATGGGCTACATTTAATAAATGTACCCCCAAACTTGATCAAAATACCTTTATTGTGTGTTCGATTACAATCAATTATACAGCAGTAAGCTACACACATATTGGACAATATTTTGTATGTTATATTGATTCAGTGTGTGTGGAATGAACTACCTGTGTCTGTGCCATCGTTGTCGTAACTGACATATTCATTTTCTTCTGCAGCTAACTGAACTACTCTGCTCTCTCCGTTCTCGGTACTGGACCTTTCACCGTAAGAATAACGTCGGCGACCTGACTTTGACAGCTTGGTTATCTCCGCCAGTAACGTTTTTTGCAGAGAACCCATACAACGAGCCAACGGCACTTCAGAGATGGACAGAAGTAAAGCCACGACTTCCTCTGTTGACATATGTTCAGGTGTAAAACTAGATCGCATCAAGTCGATCACTTCATCCACCGTTCGACTCGGAATAAAATTGTAAATAAACGTGGTTTCCTCCATTTCTACAGCTGTTGTGAAACTCAGGATATTGGGTGTACATCGGTAGTTTCAACTCTGCCTACACGAGACGAAAACCTTGAATACCAATCTTTATCAGGCTAAATTGACATGTGATCGCCAACTAGTTTGTTTTGGACTGCGTGACTCAATTTGACCGGAAACCAGTTTGTTTTCAATGACGACTTCCGGCATGACGTACTATGCCATTACTTGTTATGCTTAGAAATCAGGACACAATAATGGATAATACATTTTATTGAAAACTATCCAACAAAACATACTGATGGAAAATATGGGACTACTGTAAAACATAAGTATAAAAAATATTTTATTATTATTTTACATTTTCACTTATTCCCTTTAAACAATTAGAAATAAGACATTTCCTGTTTCCCTTGGCTCAGGACCCTCATGTACTGTCCCCTACATTTTGGCCTCAGCCAATGTGATGGCAGCACCGCCGGCCATATCCTCCCTCTGATTGGTCAGTTTCCTGCAGTGGTAGAAGATGTTGATTGGATGGATGAACGCCAGTAGAGTGAGGAGAGTCAGAGCGATGTTCACCTGAGGAGGAAAGACGACAAAGACGGCCCTTTTGAGAGAGTAGCATTAACCTTACTGGTCTGCAAAGTGGGCCAACTGCATGTTACACAGTTATTATGTTATGAGCTGTGAGGTTCAACAAAGACATTTCCATATTTACTTTTTGGCAAGTACAATACAGTACATCTACTAATCTCGTCCACTCTGCCTGCTCTCTCACGATAGCAACTGAGCCTGGGGACGAGGTTAGTCATCTAGTGACCGTATGTTTGTATGACCCACTCACATAGAAGGGGTCTCCACCTAGGGCTCCTTTGACCAGGGCGAAACAGGGGTACTGCAGCAGTGACACCACGGCAGACAGAGACATCACCAAACCATACAACTTCCCAAAGTGGACCCCAGGAAAACTGTGGTGAGAGAGGGCAGGGAGGAGAAAAGAAAGGAGAGCCGGACATCAACTGAGGGAAGTATGAATGAGTAGCACTCAGTCGCCTTCCTTTATTGTAAACTTTAGTCTTTGAACTGTATTTTCACATTTTAAAATGTCAAGTCTATTGTCTATTTATTTCCCTTGTTCCTTCTTCTATAATCTACCTTTTTATTTCCTTCCTGTCAGATCTCACTATTAATCTGCTACTCTGCCCCCACTATTAATCTGCCACTCTGCCCCCACTATTAATCTGCCACTGCCCCCACTATTAATCTGCCACTCTGATCCCACTATTAATCTGCCACTCTGACCCCACTATTAATCTGCCACTGCCCCCACTATTAATCTGCCACTCTGATCCCACTATTAATCTGCCACTCTGCCCCCCACTATTAATCTGCCACTCTGACCCCACTATTAATCTGCCACTCTGCCCCCCACTATTAATCTGCCACTCTGATCCCACTATTAATCTGCCACTGCCCCCACTATTAATCTGCCACTCTGCCCCCACTATTAATCTGCCACTCTGCCCCCACTATTAATCTGCCACTGCCCCCACTATTAATCTGCCACTCTGATCCCACTATTAATCTGCCACTCTGCCCCCCACTATTAATCTGCCACTCTGACCCCACTATTAATCTGCCACTCTGCCCCCCACTATTAATCTGCCACTCTGCCCCCACTATTAATCTGCCACTGCCCCCACTATTAATCTGCCACTCTGATCCCACTATTAATCTGCCACTCTGCCCCCCACTATTAATCTGCCACTCTGACCCCACTATTAATCTGCCACTCTGCCCCCCACTATTAATCTGCCCCTCTGATCCCACTATTAATCTGCCACTCTGCCCCCCACTATTAATCTGCCACTCTGCCCCCACTATTAATCTGCCACTCTGATCCCACTATTAATCTGCCACTCTGACCCCACTATTAATTTGCCACTCTGACCCCACTATTAATCTGCCACTCTGCCCCCCACTATTAATCTGCCACTCTGCCCCCCACTATTAATCTGCCACTCAGGCCCCACTATTAATCTGCCACTCTGTTCCCACTATTAATCTGCCACTCAGGCCCCACTATTAATCTGCCACTCTGCCCCCCACTATTAATCTGCCACTCTGCCCCCCACTATTAATCTGCCACTCTGCCCCCCACTATTAATCTGCCACTCTGCCCCCCACTATTAATCTGCCACTCTGCCCCCACTATTAATCTGCCACTCTGCCCCCCACTATTAATCTGCCACTCTGCCCCCCACTATTAATCTGCCCCCCACTATTAATCTGCTAATCTGACCCCACTATTAATCTGCCACTCTGACCCCACTATTAATCTGCCACTCTGACCCCACTATTAATCTGCTACTCTGCCCCCCACTATTAATCTGCCACTCTGCCCCCCACTATTAATCTGCCACTCAGGCCCCACTATTAATCTGCCACTCTGTCCCCACTATTAATCTGCCACTCTGCCCCCCACTATTAATCTGCCACTCTGCCCCCACTATTAATCTGCCACTCTGATCCCACTATTAATCTGCCACTCTGCCCCCCACTATTAATCTGCCACTCTGCCCCCCACTATTAATCTGCCACTCTGATCCCACTATTAATCTGCCACTCTGCCCCCCACTATTAATCTGCCACTCTGATCCCACTATTAATCTGCCACTCTGACCCCACTATTAATTTGCCACTCTGACCCCACTATTAATCTGCCACTCTGCCCCCCACTATTAATCTGCCACTCTGCCCCCCACTATTAATCTGCCACTCTGCCCCCCACTATTAATCTGCCACTCTGCCCCCCACTATTAATCTGCCACTCTGCCCCCCCACTATTAATCTGCCACTCTGCCCCCCACTATTAATCTGCCACTCTGCCCCCCACTATTAATCTGCCACTCTGCCCCCCACTATTAATCTGCCACTCTGCCCCCCACTATTAATCTGCCACTCTGCCCCCCACTATTAATCTGCCACTCTGCCCCCACTATTAATCTGCTACTCTGCCCCCACTATTAATCTGCCACTCTGACCCCACTATTAATCTGCTACTCTGCCCCCCACTATTAATCTGCCACTCTGCCCCCACTATTAATCTGCCACTCTGCCCCCACTATTAATCTGCCACTCTGCCCCCCACTATTAATCTGCCACTCTGCCCCCCACTATTAATCTGCCACTCAGGCCCCACTATTAATCTGCCACTCTGTCCCCACTATTAATCTGCCACTCTGCCCCCCACTATTAATCTGCCACTCTGCCCCCCCTATTAATCTGCCACTCTGCCCCCCACTATCTGTCTCTTTATCCCTCTTTCACTCACGCGATGCTGACGAAGGCTGCGTTGCCTCCGTAGAGGAAGGAGCGGTTGAGGACCTGCAGGATGAAGGTGAGGTACTGGAGAGGGAGGAGAGGAGAGGAGGCGCAGATGGAGAAGAGGAGGCACTGGAGGGAGGTGAGGAAGAGGGAGAGAGAGGAGGAGCGCAGGTCTGCCTCCTTACCTGTTTCTCCTATAGACGGAGGAGGTGAGAGAAAGGTTGGGTGAGGATGATGGACACACACACACACCAGAACCATGGCCATGCTCATTAGGCATGAAATAGGATTTAAAAAATATATTCTAGACTGAAACAGGAGGTAGGCCTACTACCTGACCCAATAAGGATACCCATTATCGTCTTTCATTGCTTAACATTTTGCTACTTTGTGCTCTATTGAACACCATCCTGTTGTTACTAAGCTAGAGCCATGTCACCCACCTGGAGCCAGTGGCTTCCCCTTGTGTCTGTCCATGATGAGGCCGTTCCAGGGAGCACAGAGGACCCCAAACAGCTGGGTGAAGGCAAAGGCATTGGTGTACTGACTCACTGAAAGAGAGAGAGAGAGAGGGGGGAGAAAGAGAGAAGGGGGGAGGGAGTATTTAGATTCATTCAGTGAACCTATGCTTTGGTGTGTGCATGCGTGTGTGTGTTCATGTGTGTGGTTTACCCAGGGCTGAGTCGTTGTCGGCCAGCCGGTTGAGCATGGGGTTCAGTGTTCCGATGAAGAGGTAGTGTCTCAGCTGCATGACAGACAGCCACACCAGATGCCACAGGAAGAACCACGACTGCACACAGCTCCTGAAACTGGCCACTGAGAGAGTGTGTGTGTGTGAGAGAGGAAAAACATTTGAGTCAACAAAATGCACCTTCCATTCCCCGGCCAGATTAAAGATTGTAGTTGGCCAAACGACACCTTTCCCAGAGTTTTCCGACTGCTGCCCGTCATCAGACTGTAGGGGCATGTCGTCGGTCTCCGCTGGCCCCTCCCCCTCTGATGTCATCCCCGTCTCTCGAGTCTTCTCAAACTCCTCTACGTTGTAGCTGTTGGACTTTCCAGGGTTCACGCTGTTGAAAAGGAAGCACCAGGGTATAATCAAATATGTTTATCATCAGGGTCACCCATCTGATATGAATGCATGTCATTGAGACTGACCTAACAAATCAATACCATTTGTTAAATGCCAAACACAAATAATTATTAATAATGATTTAATTTCGTTTTGCATTTATCTATGAACATGTACAGGACTTTTTCCTGCCCAAGTAATCTGACAAGGAAACACTCCATGGTCTGGAAAACCCCCAGGCCCTCTGCGAGTCGTAGTTCTCTAGGTAACAACTACAACCTCCATACATACTATGGCATTATGTATCATAGGGCCTGGTCAGATTAATACTATCATATGTGTGGGAGTTGTAGTTCTCACCCATAGGTGAAGCCCTCAGGGAGTGGGTAGGGAATGTGGGTGTTGGGCATGAGGAAGAACGTCCTGAGGAGGTGGATGACACTGCAGACGGAGAGAATGAGGAAGGAGGAGCGGAGGGAGACCCCTCCTTCATACATCACCTGAGACGGAGGGAGAGACGCACGGAGAGCCACCAATGGATAGCTATTAAACGACCATGACTACATATAATAAAAATATCATCAATATATGGGATATATATACAAATATAATCAATATATGGGATATATATACAAATATAATCAATATATGGGAAATATATACAAATATAATCAATATATGGGATATATCTACAATATCTACAAATATAATATTATATGGAATATATCTACAATATCTACAAATATAATCATTATATGGGATATATCTACAAATATAATATTATATGGGATATATCTACAAATATCTACAAATATAATATTATATGGGATATATCTACAAATATAATATTATATGGGATATATCTACAATATCTACAAATATAATCATTATATGGGATATATCTACAATATCTACAAATATAATCAATATATGGGATATATCTACAAATATAATATTATATGGGATATATCTACAAATATCTACAAATATAATATTATATGGGATATATCTACAAATATAATATTATATGGGATATATCTACAATATCTACAAATATAATCATTATATGGGATATATCTACAATATCTACAAATATAATCAATATATGGGATATATCTACAAATATAATATTATATGGGATATATCTACAATATCTACAAATATAATCATTATATGGGATATATCTACAATATCTACAAATATAATATTATATGGGATATATCTACAATATCTACAAATATAATCATTATATGGGATATATCTACAAATATAATCATTATATGGGATATATCTACAATATCTACAAATATAATCATTATATGGGATATATCTACAATATCTACAAATATAATCAATATATGGGATATATCTACAAATATAATATTATATGGGATATATCTACAAATATCTACAAATATAATATTATATGGGATATATCTACAAATATAATATTATATGGGATATATCTACAATATCTACAAATATAATCATTATATGGGATATATCTACAATATCTACAAATATAATCAATATATGGGATATATCTACAAATATAATATTATATGGGATATATCTACAATATCTACAAATATAATCATTATATGGGATATATCTACAATATCTACAAATATAATATTATATGGGATATATCTACAATATCTACAAATATAATCATTATATGGGATATATCTACAAATATAATCATTATATGGGATATATCTACAATATCTGAAAATATAATCAATATATGGGATATATCTACAATATATACAAATATAATCAATATATGGGATATATCTACAAATATAATCATTATATGGGATATATCTACAATATCTACAAATATAATCAATATATGGGATATATCTACAATATATACAAATATAATCATTATATGGGATATATCTACAATATCTACAAATATAATCAATATATGGGATATATCTACAAATATAATATTATATGGGATATATCTACAAATATAATATTATATGGGATATATCTACAATATCTACAAATATAATCAATATATGGGATATATCTACAATATATACAAATATTATCATTATATGGGATATATCTACAATATATAATCAAATTAATCTGTTTTATACACTTGGCCTTTTTAAGGCAGTTATCTAGTAACCTGACGAGCAGAGCATTTTTCTCTCAGAGAGAGGCCTCTGTCCTGTAGGCTACAGTATGTGTGAGTTCTGTGATACCTTGATGATGAGGAAGACAGCCGAGGAAGAGTCGAAGGCTCCATTATAGAGGGTGATGATGGTGGAACGATGGGAGCCAAACAGGTTCCCAACCTATAGTAGCGAACAACAGTTCAACAAGTGTGGACATTCATCCAAGAAGAATACATCCACCCATATAGTACACAGTAGAAATACAGTATCCATATAGTACACAGTAGAAATACAGTATCCATTTAGTATACAGTAGAAATACAGTATCCATATAGTACACAGTATAAATACAGTATCCATATAGTACACAGTAGAAATACAGTATCCATATAGTACACAGTAGAAATACAGTAGCCATATAGTACACAGTAGAAATACAGTATCCATTTAGTATACAGTAGAAATACAGTATCCATATAGTATACAGTAGAAATACAGTATCCATATAGTACACAGTATAAACACAGTATCCATATAGTATACAGTAGAAATACAGTATCCATATAGTACACAGTATAAACACAGTATCCATATAGTATACAGTAGAAATACGGTATTTACTGAATAAATATCAGTTTTATGTGCCAGACAAAATAGTGTGTGACATACACCTGTTACACAGATGTAATGAATACTGTTTGTACTGTCTGGAACTGTGTTGAAACTGAGGAGTCATGGCATGCTGCTGTACCTGTATGTTTGTGATGAGGAACAATATACCTCCTACTGCGATGAAGGACAGGGCTGGGAACAGCAGCATGGACAGAGCTATTAGAGAGAGAGATAGAGAGATAGACACAGAGACAGCATAGGTCAAGTTCAATCTCTACTCATCCAACATTCTACACTAGGAATGTGCTCTTCCTAATGCTTTTGCAGGGTCCCCGTCCCCAGTCCACCTGGTCGTACTCCTGCTCTAGTTTCTGCTGGTCTGCCTGACGTGCTACCTTATCCCGGACCTGCTGTTTCAACCCTCTCTCTCCTTCTCCCGGTGTCTCTCTCTCTCGACCTGTCTCTCGACCTCTGAATGCTCGGCTATGAAAAGCCAACTGACACTTACTCCTGAGGTGCTGACCCGTTGCACCCTCTATAACCACTGTGATTATTATTTGATCCTGCTGGTCATCGATGAACGTTCGAACATCTTGAAGAACGATCTGGCCTTAATGGCCATGTACTCTTATAATTTCCACCGGGAACAGCCAGAGCCTGGTTCCTCTCTAGGTTTCTTCCTAGGTTCCTGCCTTTCTAGGGAGTTTTTCCTAGCCACCGTGCTTCTACATCTGCATTGCTTGCTGTTTAGGGTTTTAGGATGGGTTTCCTTACAAGCCCTTTGTGACATCTGCTGATGTAAATAGGGCTTTATAAATACATTTGATTGATTGTCTTTGTTCATTTATCAAATAACAAATATCAAGAGCTGTTCTGATTGAATAACAACCGTTATACTGTACAGTCTATGTTCACCTGAACTGGAGAAGGCAACCATCAGTGTACCAGTGGTGTAGAGACATCTGAGGGGAAACACAGAGCAGAGGTAGATAAAGAGGTATCACACAGTGGGTTATGGTCTGTTAAACTTTAGTCGCTGACACATTTCTCAGTGGGTCAGAAGACAACCTCAATAAACCTGTAGAACTTAGATTAAAATATGCATACACATTCTACAAAAACAATGCCTGAGTAAACCAGGAATGGACCCTCACCTTCCCACCCCCTTTTGACTCAGTGACTCACTCACTCTCTCTCTCTCGTCTAGGCGACGGTCTAGCTATAAACTTACTGAAGAATTGTTATTAATTGACTATGTGTAAATAAACTCTGTGGATGTCCTGGAAATACTGGTCAGAGGTCAGGACCTAGTTATATCCTTTAATTGTTAACATTGTAAGAATTATTTGCAATGGATATGCCATATATCACATTGTATATGGGTATATCGCCATCCTTACCTGACCAGGGCAGGAAAAACTCTGGGCCCTAGTAATGAAGCCTGGATTTCTGTAGTTTAAAAAAGACTCACATTCCCAGAAGCCTCGTTGCCATGGTGCCGAAGCGGTCGAAGATGAATCCGTTGGGAAGCGTGAGGAAGTTGTTCATAAAGGAGGTGACGGTGAAGACCAGAGAGAACTGTTCATCCTGTCCACTACAGTCTGAGAGAGATGGAGGGATGGGGAGAGAGATTAGGGATGATGAAGACCAGGGAGACCTGTTCATCCTGTCCACTACAGTCTGAGAAAGAGAGAGATGGAGGGATGGGGAGAGAGATTAGGGATGATGAAGACCAGGGAGACCTATTCATCCTGTCCACTACAGTCTGAGAAAGAGAGAGATGGAGGGATGGGGAGAGAGATTAGGGATGATGAAGACCAGGGAGAACTGTTCATCCTCTCCACTACAATCTGAGAGAGAGAGAGAGAGAGAGATGGATGGATGGATGAGGAGAGAGAGTGCGAGGGAGGGGGGATGGGGCAGAGTGAGAGATTGAATACAGAAAGAGAGGAATACAGAGAGATAGAGAGGGGGAGAAAGATAGAAGTCCTTCAGTTTTCTAGTATGAACTCCTCAGATGTGCTTCATATTCTATTCCAATCTATTCTATTCTGTCATATTGAACTGAATAGCATTGAACTACTCACCTGTTTCCACTGTACTGTTGGGTCCAGTAGTCAGATTGACACAGAGGTCAGCGAAGTATCCATCTGTCTTCAGGACGAAGACCAGCGATGCCCAACCGAAGACCACGCCGGCGAAACACAGACACTCCACCAGCCCTGTGGCCAGGGTCAGTCTGTAGCGCAACCCTACCCCTCCCCCCTCGCATCCCAGCATCCTCGCTGATTAACAGACTGACTGCCTGACTGGCTGGCTGACTAGCTACCTGCCTGGCTGACTGAGTCCTTGCTCTGACTGGCTTGCTGGCTGACCGACTGATAGCTACCTGCCTGGCTGACTAACTGACTCCCTGCTCTGACTGACTGGCTTGCTGCCTGTTTAACTGTCACTCAAAGGACTGTTCTTGTTGTCTTATTAATGTGAGGTTAATGGGTGACTGTATTCAAAGAGACCCCTTTTCTATCCTCTGACTCTTATGTCTTACTTTTCTATATGTCCTCCCTCTCTCTCTCTCTTTCTCTCTCCCCCTCGCTCTCTCTCTCCCTCTCTATCCTTTATATCCCTCTTGATACTTGCTTTGAGTATTTGAGAGCGACTGGCTGAAAAGTAGCTGTATCACTAGAAAGGAGTGCTGGGTGGGAGAGATAAGGAGTGGCATTCCAATTCAAACTGCACTATCAGAAAATATACTGGTTAACTCCCCTTCTCAATCAATGGCTGTTAGAGATAACACGTTTTATGACAGGTTTCAAACACCTAAGACTTGAAGTGGTAGTGGTGGCCATAGTAGAAATAATAGCAGTAGAATTTGAGTTCATAGCACACTAACATGAGTTGTCATAATAGTAGGCCTAGTGGTTAAACCCACGAGGAGTGGGAAGTTTCTCAACCTGCAGTGTAAACTGGTCGCTCTCACAGCCCCTCTGTCTATAGATGTGTTTCTCTTCCTCTTTCTTTCTCACTTCCTTGTTGTTCCACTTTGTGTTTATTTCCCTCTCTTTTCTTCAGTGTGTAACTCATGACTTTTGTTCATTCCTTTGTTGCCATTTCATAAATGATCCTGTCATTTGCTTTGAGAGGCGATTGTTCATCTTCCCCCTAAAATATACACGTGAAGAGGCATCACAACACGTGTCAGGTGTAATAATGCAATAACAATTAATAATAATAATAATACATAGTGCACATCAAACACTTTAAGGATAAATAATTATAATACAAATTCGGAAATCGGAATAATACAGACTAGAGACTATCGGCTACGGTCTAATGCGTAGTAAATCCGCTAATGGTATGAGAATGTGTACTGAGCTGTAGCCTACATTACAGTGCGGGAAGACTACAACAGATAAAGTACACTCGCCCTATAACGGTAATCCACATCAGATTAGCTACAGACTAATCCGCCATGCGGTCATTGCATTACTGTGTTTTCTTTGCGCGCAATCTGTAGTATGGTGCCAAAACGCCTCAAAATAGACAGTAAAATAGTTCGGTTATAACGGGACGTTGGCCAGTGTAGGACACTGTGCTGTCATAAAACAATAAAAACGTGTATGGCTATGGTAGAGCAACTTTTATGACAATTATTACACTGGCCACAGTTCAACCATGCAGCATTAATCATAAATCGTAGGCTATGAAAACTATGCCATACATAGGCTGTAGCCTATACATTCAGATATTAGCCTATATACCAGCTACTCACTTTGTTTAATGTCGATCCTCTTGTTGATTTGTGGTAGAACTCTAAACAGACACCTCGTCACCATTACGCGCAGGCGCCGCGATGTGCCAGTCCATTCGCTGTCTGTTTTTCCACCTGCGCTGCATGGTGCACGCGACGCAAGCGTTGGCCAGCCATTGGGGACTAGGCTAAATGACTAAAATATATGTGAGTGGTGAGTTGTCTCCAGTTGCTTACATCTAATTATAAACTGGGTGGTAGAGCCCTGAGTGCTAATTGGCTGAAAACCATGGTATATCAGGCATATACCAGGGGTATGACAAAACATGTATTTTTCCTGTTCTAATTACACTTGTAACCAGTTTATAATAGCAATAAGGCACCTCGGGGGTTTGTGGTATATAGCCAATATACCACCTGTGTCCAGACACTCCGTGTTGTGTTGTGCATAAGAACAGCCCTTAGCCTTGGCCATATACCACACCCCCTCAGGCCTTAAATATACACTCTAAAAGTAGGCCTAGCTACTCACAGCTGTGTGGGATTTCTGATGATAATGTCATTCATTGTAAAATGGAAATACTAACTTGGAATATGATTTGACAGCAATAATAAAATACATCTTCTGGAATTAAAAAGTAACTTGACCAATGAAAGCAGCCATCTCAACCATCAGCATTTTACTCAGAAACTGCCTAGCAACACAGCAGGCTACAATAAAGGCCAATTCACAGAACAGATGTCTACTGTATGTATTGAACTCTTGATTTTATGTGGAATCCCCCTTTGTAAAACTGGTTCAAGTCTTTCCACATAAAACTTTAGATCATATGTAAAACAAGAAGTCAATTACGTCACACACACACACACACATCAATTACGTCACACACAGGGCACTTCCATCACGTGTGTGTCTTCATGTGAGCTTGGAGGTGTGCACCATGCGAGAAGTGGCGTCCACATAGTGCGCAGGCGAAGGGTCGGACACCCGTGTGGAGCAGTTCATGCCTCCTCAGGTGACTGGGTCTGATGAAGCTCCGCCCACACACGGAGCAGTGATGCATCCTCTCTCTCGTGTGGTTGAGGGCGTGCCGCTTAAGGCAGCTGATGTAGGGGAAACCCTTCCCACAATGTTTGCATACGAACCTCCCCTCCTTCTCTTTACTGAGGGGAGCTCGAGTTCTGACAGTCCCACCACTTCCTCTTTGGTCTCCATGGTGACCAGGCATGACGGTGACGGTGTGTTTCCCCGGGAACGATGCGTAATCGTCTGTGGTCGTTGTCGAGGAGGAAGTGCGTTGTTGTAGTTGGTTTTCTGACGAGTAGGTGAAAAATAGACCAGAGGTGTCTGTGTAGCCACCGTACCCCAGGTTCAGTGCTGCATACTCGGGGTACGTTTGGCCCAGATCCTCCTGGTCGACCTCCAGGCCTGGTTCTCCTCCCGGTAGTGGGTTGAGGTCTGGACATGGGCTCTCTGGCTCCCTCTTGAGGCGGATCTCCTCAACTACTACAGGCTGGTCCTGGTCCAGGCAGTGAGAGCTGCTACTGAGGTCATGTTCCAGAGTTCTATGTTCTAGTTCTAGGTGTTCCATAGTTCTATGTTCCTGTTCTATGTGGTGTCCCATAGTTCTATGTTCCACTTCTATGTTGTGTTCCATAGAGTCAGTGAGCTCATCTCTACCCCCTGGTGGTGTACTCTGGAACCCCCAGTCCTCCTCAAAACTGCTCTGATCAGTGGGATGCGGTTGCCGGGCGACCAGTGGAGTGGTGGAATGCTCAGGAGCTTACATGCAGGAGAGGGGGCAACACGGGATAGAGAACAGAAGGCAATGTCATCATCATCATCTTCACCACCACCATCATCGGCATCATCATCATCACTACCACCACCATCATCACCACCGCCATGTAATATTGCATTTTGCTATCTGGATGTTTGAACTTGGCCTCCCTTCCTCCCTCATTTCATTTAAGCTCTTTCCTTCTCTCTCAGTAGCTAGGTTTACATCCAATTTAATGTGAATATTCTAAAATCTGCATAAGAAAATATGTACATTTTCCCACCAGTGGTGTGTTTCCACCAAATGGACTTGTTGCGGATTTTAAAAAAGGAACTCAGTCCGGCTTTCAACTTGAAACAGGAGAATGCACAAGGTGCAGTTTGGAAGTTGGGTAGTACCACATCAGTTCCTCTTGTCATGTCAGCCATTGCATACCTTAGAGAGCTATAAATAACTTGTCAGAAATGTCCAGATCAACTAAACATTTTTTTGCTAGGTTTATTTTGTTGATTCACTTAAATAACACATTAATACACATTAGACATTGCAAAATGTATAGAATTGCAAGAAAGTGACCATTAAAATGGCAAAATATTCTCTGCGACCCATTACAAAATGTGTAGAATTGCAGGAAATAAACTTTAAACCTAAATTATTATGGAGCGAGAATATTTGTCAAACGGCAGTCAAGCATCCCCAGAATCAGACCAATGATATTTATGGGAAAGGAGCAGCACCACCCTGAAGTTAATCATGTTATTTCATCTGTAGCCTAATCAACTGCATGGTTTCCCGAGTCCTAGTGGGACTAGCACACAACATATCATCACGTGACTCCACGTTTACTTCGATATGATGGTTATAATATCAATATTTGCGCATAGAGGCGTTTCAATCGCCAATTCTCGCATAATTCCTTTAACAGACAAAAAGGTTCCACCATGTCGAATGAACAAATTATCTGTTGGCATTTATAAAATTGTTCCCGAAACTTTGTTTCCATCACAGCTGTAGTGATAAAAAAAAAATCGGCATGACTTTCCTTGTATAAAAACGGTGGATGGAAACGTGGTTTGTCTCGCTCACCATTCATCCTCAGTTCATTTGGGGCACCACATTCCCCTGGGCCGTCCTCCTCCAGTCTCTCTTGTTTGATGGTAACTGTTACAGTGGTCTGTCAACGGACAGACGGGACACACGGTGATAGTGTGATCAATGCATTGTTAATTGGAGGCGAATTACATAAACACTTACCTGCATGTATGCCTGTGTAATGCATTAATACTTTTATCCTATACTAGCCTATTAGCCTATTTTAGAAAATGTTGTATTAATCCTTATGTAAATTATACCATATAATTCAGCTGAAAATAATATCAATACCATGCCCACGATTAACTATTTTACTGCTGATAAAACAAAAAAGTGTAATGTGTAGCGGCTACACTACCTCGTCCGTCCATTGTCCCGCCCGCGCCGCGGGTCCATTACTCGAGTTGCTGCTGCAACCCTGCTGCGTAAAGACTTGGTTGGGCTTTTGTTCTCTGTTGGTTTCTGCATGGAAAGAGAAGAGGCCACATTACTTCATTTTCGACTGTCGATTTAAAAGCACCAAGCATTTAAAATGAAATCCATAAACACGTACGGGGCGTGTGGTGCGGTAGGGAACCCCCGTTCCAAAGTCTCTCGCGCAGCACAGTGCCAACTCCGTCCCCGCCGTGTTCAATCGTAGATGTCTTTTTCCGGTGCCGGTTTTCAACTACTTTCAGCTTTTTCATCAGGATTTCGTTATCGTGTTTTTTCCGTGACAGTTCCCCACGTAAAAACGTGGAGTACTCGTCCACCAGTTTGGTTATCTCCGCCATGGCGGCGGAGGATAGAGCTTCCATGATGGACGACAACTGCGTCTGAAACATTACGGTCCCCGACATTCTAGCTAGAATAGCCTAGCTAGCTAGATATTGATAATGGCAAGTTTTAAAGGGAAAATAACGATATTGATTTTTAATATGTTTAAACACTGTGGCCTGTAAGTGGACACTTGGTTGGGTAGTTAAAGCCCAGCTCATAGCGGTTTACAAATCCCTGTTCCTGTGTCTACAATAATAACAATGCAACATGACGTGATGACGTCTCATTCAATTTACCGTAAGTACATGAGAGAGTTGAATAAACATTTGCGGGCGCATGCTGAGTCCAATTCTGCATCGCCCTATGGGACTCCCGATCACGGCCGGTTGTGATACGGGATCGAACCAGGGTCTGTAGTGACGCCTCTAGCACTGAGATGCAGTGCTGTAGACCGCTGCGCCACTTGGGAGCCACATATATAACCCATTGTGATTGATATTTTGACCATTCAACTTATCAATTAAACTATACTTTGGACTTTGTTGTTTCACAGTTTAGTTGTATTCTTTATTACAATCAGACAGGTTAACACACACATTACAGTAGGTCTTCACTTTGGCACTGTCCTCCTTTGCCCTGCCTTGAACAGTCAGTGGCATTGTCGATGATGTAGTGTCAATTGTCCTGGATGCATCCTAACAGTCTAAAGATGCTTTCTCTCCTCGTCTCCTCTCCTTCACCGGACAAGTGAAAGCAAGATGGCGAAGGGAAGGCGTCCTACAGAGGCACCTGTCTGTGTCTCAATGTACCCTTTGGCAAAACTATAGTGCACTACTTTTAACCAGGGTCCATCAAAAGTAGTGCACTATGTAGGGGATAGGGCACCATTTGGGACATATACCCTGTTTTCCACCTGTCCAATTTAATCAGATCAATGTTGTCAAAGGAAAGGAGACAAGGAGAGGAAGCGACTTTAGACTATTGAGACGCACCACTGTTGTTGTTGGTTTATCGTCACATCCCCACCAGCCTGTTGCACGTGACCTTTGACCCCGAGTTTGTCACTTCCTGTTTAGCCCTCCTCTGATTGGCTAGAGAGCGGCAGTGGAGGTGGACGTGGAGGGGGTGGATGAAGGTGAGGAGGGTGAGGAGGGTCAGACCCACGTTCACCTGGAGGAGAGGAGAGGTGGGAAGAAGAACACAAAGATTGAGCCCCCCTTGTGCAGAGCCTGTGGTCTATCTGTTTCCCAAAACATCCTCTCCAGTACTCCAGCCATTCTACTTACTTAATGTATTACAGTTCTAGCACATCTGATTCCATCAATCTAGTCATCACCAAGCCCCTCACTTGTTGAAACAGTTGTGCTAGTTCTGGAATACACCAAATACGTAGAACAACAGCGGGTACTCGATGAGAGGCTTGGTAAACACTCAAAGGTATATAACCCTAGTTCATTACACAGGTATGAGACCCCTACTGTTTTCTGTAGGATAAAGAAGTTGACTGACTGACTCACATAGATAGGGTCTCCATGCAGGAACTCTCTGATGAGGTGTAGAACAGGGAACTGGAGCAGCAGAACCACAGCTGACAGAGATGTTATCATACCAGACAACTTACCAAAATGGCAGCCGGGAAACCTGTTGGGGAGACGAGAGGAAAAGAAGAAGACAGACGGATTAAACTAATGGATGACTAGTGGAGTTTTCTTTTGTTGAATTGAATTTATTTTAGGTAACAGACATATACAACAAAATGTATAATGTGGACCCAGAGGATATCACTTTAAAGTATTAATTAAAATGCTTATTTCCAAAGTGGTCCTCGATGGTAAAAGCAATAGTAGTAATGGTGGTAGAGGTAGGGTTAAATTGCTGTGGTGGGGCTGGGGGTGCTTTAGGATAGGAGACATAACACACACAGTGTGAACGTACGCGATGGTGAGGAAGGCTTGGTGTCCACCATAGATGAAGGCACTGTTGAGGACTTGCAGGATGAAGGTGAGGTACTGGAGAGGAAGGAGAGGAGAAGAGAAGCAGACGTAGAAGATGAGGCACTGGAGGGAGGTGAGGAAGAGGGAGAGAGAAGAGGAGCGCAGGTCGGCTTCTTGCTTCGTCTCTCCTTTTGGGAGAGAAAGAGGGGTAGAGAGATGGGAGAGTGTGTCAGAGAGATGTGGGAGGGAGGGAGGTGAGGGAGAGAGAGAGGGTCGGAGAGAGGTGAGGGAGGGAGGGGAAAGACATAGAAAGAGTTAGGTGAGGATGAAAGGTTGATTGAGATACTTACGACTTTCATTTTAACTGCTTGTTGCTTGGGTCTACTGTGTTTAAATAAATAGAGTCCATCTTTAACTACAGCTGTAAGCTTTTCCAGGACTTATTCACCATCTAAATCAATAGATGTATCAACCAATCAACAGTTATCACAAAGTGCAACTGCAGATCCACAGCCAGCAGTCAGGCCAGACTACTTCACAAAATGGCCACCTAAAGACACCTAATTAAGCAATAAGGCCTGAGGGGGTTTGAGGTATATGTCCAATATACCACGGCTAAGGGCTGTTCTTACACACGACGCAACGCAGACTGCCTGTATACAGTCCTTAGCCGTGGTATATTGGCCATATACCACAAACCTGAGGTGCCTTATTGCTGTTATAAACTGGTTACCAACGTAATTAGAGTAGTAAAAATACATGTTTTGTCATACCCATGGAATACGGTCTGATATACCACGGCTGTCAGCCAATCAGCATTCAGGGCTCGAACCAGCCAGTTTATAATATAATGTATGTAATTTTTGTTTAAACTTCATTGTCTGTATTCTGTCTCTAAATGTTGTCTATCACTAGCAGCACCATATCACCAGGTAACATTGTGACTATGTGTTGTCTATCACTAGCAGCACCATATCACCAGGTAACACTGTGACTGTGTGTTGTCTATCACTAGCAGCACCATATCACCAGGTAACATTGTGACTATGTGTTGTCTATCACTAGCAGCACCATATCACCAGGTAACACTGTGACTGTGTGTTGTCTATCACTAGCAGCACCATATCACCAGGTAACATTGTGACTGTGTGTAAATGTTGTCTATCACTAGCAGCACCATATCACCAGGTAACATTGTGACTGTGTGTAAATGTTGTCTATCACTAGCAGCACCATATCACCAGGTAACATTGTGACTATGTGGTGTCTATCACTAGCAGCACCATATCACCAGGTAACATTGTGACTGTGTGTAAATGTTGTCTATCACTAGCAGCACCATATCACCAGGTAACATTGTGACTGTGTGTAAATGTTGTCTATCACTAGCAGCACCATATCATCAGGTAACATTGTGACTGTGTGTAAATGTTGTCTATCACTAGCAGCACCATATCACCAGGTAACATTGTGACTGTGTGTAAATGTTGTCTATCACTAGCAGCACCGTATCACCAGGTAACATTGTGACTATGTGTAAATGTACTTGGTTAATAAAGGTGATTCTTATTCTAATGCCCACACCGTCACCTGCCCTTAACGTCAATGATGTCACCCACCTGGAGCCAGTGGCTTCCCCTTGTGTCTGTCCATGATGAGGCCGTTCCAGGGACCACAGAGGACCCCACAGAGCTGGGTGAAGGCAAAGGCATTGGTGTACTGACTCACTGAAAGAAAGAAAGAGAGAGGGGGGGTGAAAGAGAGAGAGAAGGTGGGGGTAGAGATAGAGAACAAGAGACAGACGGAGGAAGAGAGAGAGAGAAAAGAACAGCATTGATAATCAAATCAAGTTTATTTTATATAGCCCTTCGTACATCAGCTAATATCTCGAAGTGCTGTACAGAAACCACTAACCACTAAATTAGAGAAGTAGTCTACACAGAGGCAGAAAAATAGTTGTATTTGTGTTTTTCTGGTAGTTTTTACCCAGGGTCTGGTCTCTGTTGGCCAGCCGGTTGAGCATGGGGTTCAGCGTGGCGATGAACAG